>NW_017670904.1:242128-298425 GCF_001879085.1 Nicotiana attenuata | reverse complement strand
AGAGCTAAGCAAATGACCGTAATACAGTGTTTAGTGTCACGACCCATAATCCACTAAGGGTCGTGGTGGCGCCGGACACTGCTGTCAGGCAAGCCAACCAAATTACTTGATGAAGTTTCTCATTTTTAACAATCTTGGAAACTAGGATTTTCCTTCAATTTTATAAATGAAAAGATAACCGCTTCAATTCAAACTAAATGATAAGCAATTAATACAAGATATTTTAAACCATCCCATAACCCGGTGTCACAAGTGCATGAGCATCTACTGAGAAGGAAAATAAAATACAACATCCGTCCGGAATACAGTAGACAGGAAGTAAACACAATATACTGGAAGGGACTATACTAGCTGCGGGCCGCCTCGAAAACTGCACTCACCTAGTCCCAGAATCATACGTGCTGCTACGCCCAGTAGACCACTAGAGTTACACATACCTGTGCAACAAAAATGCACAGAAGTGTAGTATGAGTACATAAACAACGTTTACTCAGTAAGTATCCCGCCTAATCTCGAAGAAGTAGAGACGAGATGGTCGACTTCGACACTTACTAAGGGTCCAATAATGTGATGTCAATAGAACATTAAATCGCGGATTTCTATAAACATGATTTTAATCCAATAGAAGGAAACAAGTGAACAATTATTTTCTTTTATAGGAAATTTCCAAAATTCCTTTTCATTATTTATCCAAATGTTCTCAAGCCATGAAGAGGCAATATCAACTCTAATAAGTTCAAGGCAGCAGTACAAGTATGCGCAAATCATGCCGAGGCGTACGGCCCGCTCCAACAGATAAATGAATTGTGCACTGCCGAGGGTCGAACGACGCGAACCATAGATGCATCTGTTATCCGCTCGCGAACTATCCATGCGACGCGGTTAACATAAAATAAACAATCACCCTGCTCGCGAACCAAACATGCGACGCAGGTACACATAGAAATACATGCTCAGATAGCCGATCAAGAATTTATCGGGGAGTATTTATTCAAATAAAAGCAACTTTCTCTTTTAACAATTTAAGAAAATAAGTTTAATCCTTTTTGAAATTATTTATTAATTCGATGTGGTTTATGCAATTCGAGCTGTCAATAAGTTTATAATTCATCCAAGTATAGCATGCTTTTGGGTCCTAGACTACCCGGACAATAGCATAATAGTAGCTACGCACGGACTCTCGTCACCTCGTGCGTACGTAGCCCCCACAAATAGGAGCACATAACCAATTAATTCACCTATGGGGACAATTCCCTCTTACAAGGTTAGAAAGGAGACTCACCTCGGTCCGAAGATCCATAACCGGCATTCCACACCCTTCCGAAGACTCAAATCGATGCACAACGCTCCAAAACTAGCCAATAATTATATAAACCCATTAATATATGTTTAATTACTCATTATAGTCCAACTTATAACAATTCCTAACCCCGAACGAAAAGTTGACAAAATTGCCCTCGGGCCCACGTGCCCGGTTCCAAAATTTTTCGAAGATAAAGTTTACCCATAGCTTCACGAACTCAAATATATAAGTTTCTCTAAATTTCATACCCAAAATCGTGGTCAAAATCCAAGAATACTAATTTTCTAGGTTTTCCCTCAAACCCTCAATTCCTACCAATTTACATGCTAAAATCCATACAAAATCAATATATTTAACTCAAGATAGGTGGGGTTAGCTTACCTTATCGATGATGATGAGACACCCCACTTGAAGCTCTCCAAAATCGCCCATACCAAGAGAAAAATGGGTGAAATGAACTCAAACCCCGATTTTAAAACACCCTTTTGCCTCCAGCAATTTCCGCACCTGCGGTCCTATGACCGCTTCTGCGGTTCCCCAGGTGCGGCCACTGTACCGCATCTGCGGTCCTTCCCAGGCCCCCTTATTTCCGCTTCTGCGACTTCTCCAACTCAGGTGCGGTCCCGCATCCGCGGAAATATGACCGCATCTGCGGTCACTTCTCTTCTAGCCCAAAACCGCATTTGCGGCTCCTTCTTCCGCAGGTGCGGTCCCGCTTCTGCGGCACCCTGACTGCATCTGCGGTCCCTTTGCTCCAGACCAAAATCCGCACCTGTGGCCTCCTAGCCGCTTCTACGGCTCCTCACCTGCGGCCCGTTTCTCACAGGTGCGGTTACGACAGCAACCATCAAGATCATCCCTTCCAAAATCCCATTTCCGATCCGTTAACCATCCGGAATCCACCCGAAGCCCCCCCGGGACCCCAAACAATCATACCAACCAGTCCTACAACACGTTACGGACTTACTCGAGGCCTCAAATCACATCAAACAATGCTAAAACCATGAATCAACCTCCAATTCAAGCTTTAAAAACTTTAGAACTTCAAACTTCTACTTTCGATGCCGAAACCTATCAAATTATATCCGATTGACCTCAAATTTTTGCACACAAGTCATATTCGACATTACGGACCTACTCCAACTTTCAGAATCGGATTCCGACCCCGATATCAAAAAGTCCACTTCCGGTCAAACTTCTCAAAAACCTTCACGTTTCTATCTTTAGCCAAATGACTCCAAAATGACTTACGGACCTCCGAATTCACTTCCGATCGCGCTCCCAACTCCAGAATCACCATACGGAGCTGTTCACACACTCAGAATCCCAAACGGACATCGATAACGCTGAAATGCACTTCAAGCCAAACTTATGAAATTTCTTCCAAAATGCTAACTTCCACAATAGGCGCCAAAACGCTCCCGGGTCATTCAAAACCCGATCCGGACATACGCCCAAGTCCGAAATCACCATACGAACCTGCTGGAACCTTCGGATCCCGATTCCGAGGTCGTTTACTCAAAATTCCAATCTTAGTTGATTCCTTCAACTTTAAGCGTTCAAAATAAGAATCCTCTTCCCAAATCAACTCTGAACTTCCCGAAATTCAATTCCGACCACGCGTACAAGTCATAATACCTAAAATGAAGTTGCTCATGGCCTCAGTCTGCTGAACGACGCACTAGGGCTCAAAACGACCGATCGGGTCGTTACATTCTCTCCCACTTAAACATACGTTCGTCCTCGAACGTGCTGTGAACTACACTGGAGTAGTCTGAAATCACTGTTTAACACCTCATGCACCTTCCCGTGCTACTACAACTCAGTTGATCACATTAGCTCGACCAATTTTGAAGATATTTCTTTTTATTCAAGCAATTAAGCCTTAGAGCCCAATCCCAACATCCGGAATTCTCTGCCAGGCTTGTTCCAACATACGCTCACCGTATCAATAACTACACGCAACACCGAAACATGACTGCATACCTTAGCTGAATTCACAACTTGCACCACTTTACTCACGGGGCCACAATAGCATTCTCTGATCAAATGAATCGAAATTCCATGACTCTAATGCGCACAACGCACCTCATGATATGCATAGCTCTTAGTCTAACTCTTACAATACCGCCATGATAGAAGATAGGCGTAGAATTTCATGACCAATTGCTGAATTAACAAATCATTGGGTCTTTACTCCTGACAAGAACCCTCACCTCATTCTGAAGCGAATAATGGTCTTAGTTCCTTAATATACTTCATATACTTGATTACACTGATTTCGAATTCAATGATCTCGTCTCACCCAGTACGAACTGCTCAGGCAGTAAGCCACCGCGGACATAATCAAAAGTCTCATATGACGCCACCATGTGCCAATAGGCTACCAATTCGAACGCGATACTATGAAAACGAACTCTGAAAAGGAATCCAATTACCCCGCTCGTGAATCATACATGCGACGCAGTCGACATAATTAAAAAAACACCCCTCTCGCGAATCATACATGCGACGCGGGCACACAGCTAATATAATCTTTCCTCGTAAAATAGGAAACAAGACACATAAAAACAAATACGGGGAACTGTACTCAGCTTCACACCGTTGCGGCGCGCAACCCAATCCGAACAACATAACCATGGCGGCGTGCCACCCGATCCACCCATAAAACTCGCATAAGGAGATACGCACCGAGCTAGATTGCTCATTTCAATAATATACCGAACATTGATCACAAGCACACCAAGTGCATAATTCTATCCCTGGGGAGACGTATAGCGCCAGAAGCCACAAAACTCAAGCACAACTGAGGTGCGATATACGATTTGAAATCTCAAAAGCCATCCTGCTCATATAACATCATCTCTACGCGGATCCTCAACACACAAGAAATATACCAAGCCGTCTCACAACTCACACGGCGCAATGTATCATTACATGAAATATCTGACAATGAGGTAACACCCTGACTACTCCTCCATAAGGAGTGCATTACTGAATGAACACGTTTGGCCTGATATAGAGCCCATGTTCACATTTAAATCCACCCACCGACCTCAAGCCGATTCTGATCGCACTGAACTAGGCTAACGACCCTCCAAAGGTCCATACTAACTTCCCTTTTCTCATAACACACAAGAACAACTATCACAACAGGAGAAATCCTCCGCAGTCCACAACCCAATAAATTGAGTGCCCTCCAGGCATCTATTATCAAATCAACGATATCATCACAACCTTCACACTTGGTTTAAGTCTTTAATCAATCCAATGACTACCTGTCACACTTATACAATCTTCTTGTGGGACACACTCCCACAACCTACCATAACAAATAATTGGGTCGTACCTCCAAACCACCGGCCGCACTAACGCTGAAAAGTGATCAAGAATCATTAACCAGGATGCAAAGCCCTTTTTACAAAGCACCGATCTCAGGGGATGCTGATGACAAAACCAACTTACCTTAAACATCGAAACTCCTTTCCTGCTCATCCGAGCTCGTGACATCCTTGTCAACACCGAGCTGCTACCTTGATCTTCACTTCAAACTCCATACCACTCACTACACTTAACATGCCAATTTGCGATAGAACTCGTTTTTCTTCATAGCTTCGGAACCACTGTTAGATTAACACTTCATCATATAAAACTTTCTACTTAACTCACTTCAGGAGGACCATAACAACATACAGGTGGATTCTCATGACCGTAGAATATGCAAATCTCTAAGTAGTGGTCTAAACCACCATAGCCCTTCCGGGATCCACCTCCACATAACAGGCCACCACGGTAGAATACTTTCTGAATAACACTAAGTACGGCGGCCGACAAGCCTCGCACGCACCGTCATAATTCACTTGCATAACTTGATCACGCTGAAAGAACTGATCATTACCAGCAACATGCCAATTCGACTATGGCTACCCAATCCCTCTTCTTCCAATTTATCCTTTATGGCCATAGAAACAATGATAACTCTATTCAACACTTAACGCACTCCATCCGCACTCATCCCGAGTGACCCTAAATCAGGAGACCATGCTGTCTCAAATCCCACAAACCATTTCGTACCTCCCAATTACTACATCGCAAGTCAAAACATCATAGAACATTCTGTGCCTCTTCTCATAGGCTTCTATCAAGCTTGATTCTTAACCGTACCTATAGGCTCGAAATCATTAGGCATCACACTTTATCCCTTCGAATTCACTAGGACCGTTGCTAAGAGCCACCCGCTCTGACTAGGTCCCGAATATAATCAACTCCGAGGCTCCACTGGCATATGAACACCCATCTCAATGAAGCATCGACCGAATCCCTTCCCTTAAAACCCGCATCTATACAAGGCATGAATCTTGAATCCTTCCCCAAGTTTGAACATGAGCCAATAACGCCAACCATAGCACACCTTTAACAATTTTATTTGCTCAATTTACCACTTATGTTCTTTTCCTACAGCTGGAATAGCTCATCAATATGCTAATAACCCGAAACCTCGCAAGTAGATAACCATACAACCCAATCGTAGGCGGTGGGACTCTCCCGCTTAGCTTGAAGATACTGTTACATAACTCTAAAATTCACTAGGATTCCCTATCTCTTATTGACATGACCATGCGCATCGACCGCAAAATTCCTCGGGATCTTTCTATAAAACCCCCTCTTTATACTCTGAATCATCAACCACATTCGCACGACCGATCCCCTTTGCGGTATCACCAATAGAATACTTTGCAAAAGCTTCGCCAACCACGCGACCGCTAACCTGCTCACAGGGAATAACCCCCCTGAGGAACCACACTCTCTGACATCTTCCAACGTCGCTGCACGGGGTACAATCACTGCGGCATCAATGACCCATCCTAAGTCTGAGCTCACTCTCTAGCTGCACCAGTCCCTTCACTCCTCGTGAACATCAATTAAGTGTGCGGCAACATCTTTCCAATTCAAAGTTAGGTTGTATCCTTCTTCATTTTTAGTAGCTCCTTTCCGTTATACCAAATCTCATGCCGTATAATGGCTCATACTTTAGATTAATCTGAAGGCCAAAATCACCAATCACTAAATTCCCCAAATCATTCCAAACTCTCCCACTTTGGCGAAACTCACCCCTTTAGTCGACTACTCGACCTTTGCTTCTTATGCCTGGCCTTCTAGAAATTCTAACCACCACTTGACACTCTCCACATGTCCTTCCTCATCCTTTGCTGCTCAGTTGTTGCCTTAAATGAGATCTATCTCTGTGGCACTTGGACCCACATTTGCTGATAACTTTAAACATTTCCGAAGATCATCTTCCTCATACCGTCGACATTAGAAACATTGATTCAATCCTGAACTACCGCACCCTGCGATATCTGGCAGCCGTCATTTTCAATATTACTTCGCAATAGCTTACCCCAAGGGCGAATTGTAGAAGATCATAACACCGGCGAACTTGTACATTCAATAGGGACCACTATATCTCNAGTAATTTGTATGTATTTAGCCAATTCAGCTCTTTTTATCTTAAAGAGGTGTACATGTTCAGGAACGGAAACATCAGGGCCCATCTTAAATTCCTTAAACTCTCTAAATTTCTTTTCTCTTTCCCTTCGTTCAGCCCTTCGATCCCTTAACTGATTTTTTCTCGCCCTTGGGACATTCCTGATAACTTCAGGCTCCGAGTCTGAATCATTATAGAAATAAGTCATGCGGCAACGTACCCTTCTACGTTGTCCTCTTCCTTGACTTCGAGAACTCCCACTTGGATAAATTGGAATTTGTCCCTGTTCAGCCATATCTGAAATTGGACCAAGGAAACAATAAGAATGGCTACAACCACTCAATGTGACAACATATGTCACAATAACTCATAGAAGTATTTCAATATAAGGGATAAGGGCTAAATTAGTTTTCTATATTAAGTAGATAAAAAATTACTTTTCCAGTTTCAACAAGTGAAAGCATATTATGAGAACAAAATGCTTATGAACCAGAAACATAAATTTCACATGCCTAATTCAAAAATAGATACCAAATCTCCAACACGTTGGTACAGAGATGTAAACACGAGGACCTATAATCGTGATATCAGCTTTATCATGCTGAGATCTATACTCCTAGTTTGACCAGCATCATTTGAATAGATTATTACATAAAGTTGTATTGAGCATCAGATCACTTTATTAGCTAAAGGTCAAGTAGATCATTCAATGGTTTAAAAAAAATGTCCTTCAAAGTTTTGTCTTTTGCATTGACATACTTAGGGCTCCCATCTCAAGAAATAATAATCACATTTGTATGTAAAATCACTGCAACATTTATGGAACTCATTCTTCTATTTTTATAAACCCATAATAGAAAATTCAACAATTTATAGTAAAACTACGGATAGATCTTTCAAGCAATCACTCCCAGTTTATTGCATATATTTAATGCAATTAAACGATTTTATGTTCTTTGTCCATCAGTTTCTTATGCTCTTTTCTTGATCTTGTACTAAGGGAAGAAACATGAAACTTCAACAACTAGATGGACCACGTAGATCTCGGAACATAAATAACACATGATTCAGTAGAAAGCCTAAAACCATAATTAAATTCATAATTTGGCTGAAGCATTGTTTTACTTCCTTTTTATATATATAACATATTTAATTAGTAAATTTGCCCCTGCACCATTGCTCTTACAGTAAAGAGCATCCACATGGGTATATGCAATTCTTGCGTATCTACATCAGTAGCCCAGCAAAAAATTAATACTACAAGACGGAAGATTACAAGAATTCTCTTATCCATGTTGACCGTGAACACAATTAAGGCTCTTGATACCATTAAAAGTAAAATCGAGTAACAGGGACATAGAATTTGTGTACCTGTTAACAACAGCGGAAGAATTTTTGCAGAATCTGTTCCAATCAATTGCCCGAATCCGATTTCGTCTCTCTTGGAAATGAAATTCTTGTTCACGAACTAAATACCTTTNCCGAGCTAGATTGCTCATTTCAATAATATACCGAACATTGGTCACAAGCACACTAAGTGCATAATTCCATCCCTGGGGAGACATATAGTGCCAGAAGCCACAAAACTCAAGCACAACTGAGGTGCGATATACGATTTGAAATCTCAAAAACCATCCTGCTCATATAACATCATCTCTACACGGATCCTCAACACACAAGAAATATACCAAGCCGTCTCACAACTCACACGGCGCAGTGTATCATTACATGAAATATCTGACAACGAGGTAACACCCTGACTACTCCTCCATAAGGAGCGCATTACTGAATGAACACGTTTGGCCTGATATAGAGCCCATGTTCACATTAAAATCCACCCACCGGCCTCAAGCCGATTCTAATCGCACTGAACTAGGCTAAAGACCCTTCAAAGGTCCATACTAACTTCCCTTTTCTCATAACACACAAGAACAACTATCACAACAGGAGAAATCCTCCGCAGTCCACAACCCAATAAACTGAGTGCCCTCCAGGCATCTATTCTCGAATCAACGATATCATCACAACCTTCATACTTGGTTTAAGTCTTTAATCAATCCAGTGACTACCTGCCACACTTATACAATCTTCCTGTGGGACACACTCCCACAACCTACCATAACAAATAACTGGGTCGTACCTCCAAACCACCAGCCGCACTAACGCTGAAAAGTGATCAAGAATCATTAACCAGGATACAAAGCCCTTTTTACAAAGCACCAATCTCAGGGGACGCTGACGACAAAACCAACTTACCTTAAACATCGAAACTCCTTTCCTGCTCATCCGAGCTCGTGACATCCTTTCAACACCGAACTGCTACCTTGATCTTCACTTCAAATTCCATACCACTCACTGCACTTAACATGCCAATATACGATAGAACTCGTTTTTCTTGATAGCTTCGGAACCACTGTTAGATTAACACTTCATCATATAAAACTTTCCACTTAACTCACTTCAGGAGGACCATAGCAACATACAGGTGAATTCTCATGACCGTATAATATGTAAATCTCTAAGTAGTGGTCTAAACAACCATAGGCGTTCCGGGGTCCACCTCCACATAACAGGCCGCCACGCTAGAATACTTTCTGAATAACACTAACTACGGCGGCCGACAAGCCTCGCACGCACCATCACAATTCACTTGCATAACTTGATCACGCTGAAAGAACTGATCATTACCAGCAACATGCCAATTCGACTATGGCTACCCAATCCTTCTTCTTCCAATTTATCCTTAATGGCCATAGAAACAATGATAACTCCATTCAACACTTAACGCACTCCATCTGAACTCATCCTGAGTGACCCTGAATCAGGAGACCATGCTGTCTCAAATCCCACAAACCGTTTCGTACCTCACAATTGCTACATCGCAAGTCGAAACATCATAGAACATTTTGTGCCTCTTCTCATAGGCTTCTATCAAGCTTGATTCTTAACCGTACCTATAGGCTCGAAATCATTAGGCATCACACTTTATCCCTTCGAATTCACTAGGACCGTTGCTGAGAGCCAGCCGCTCTGACTAGGTTCCGAATATAATCAACTCCGAGGCTCCACTGGCATATGAACACCCATCTCAATGAAGCATCGACTGAATCCCTTCCCTTAAAACCCGCATCTATACAAGGCATGAATCTTGAATCCTTCCCCAAGTTTGAACATGAGCCAATAGGCCAACCATAGCACTCTTTTAACAATTCCTTTGCTCAATTTACCACATATGTTCTTTTCCTGCAGCTGGAATAGCTCATCAATATGCTAATAACCCGAAACCTCGCAAGTAGATAACCATACAACCCAATCGTAGGCGGTGGGACTCTCCCACTTAGCTTGGAGCTACTATTACATAACTCTAAAATTCACTAGGATTCCCTATCTCTTATTGACATGACCATGCGCAATCGACCGCAAAATTCCTCGGGATCTTTCTATTAAACCCCCTCTTTATACTATGAATCATCAACCATATTCGCACGACCGATCCCCTTTGCGGTATCACTAATAGAATACTTTGCAGAAGCTTCTCCAACCACACGACCGCTAACCTGCTCACAGGGAATAACCCCCCTGTGGAACACACTCTCCGACATCTTCCAACGTCACTACACAGGGTACAATCACTCGGCATCAATGACCCATTCTAAGTCTGAGCTCACTCTCTAGTTGCACCAGTCCCTTCACTTCTCGTGAATATCAATTAAGTGTGCGGCAACATCTTTCCAATTCAAAGTTAGGTTGTATCCTTCTTCATTTCTAGTAGCTCCTTTCCGTTATACCAAATCTCATACCGCATAATAGCTCATACTTTAGATTAATCTGAAGGCCCAAATCACCAATCACTAGAATCCCCACATCACTCCAAACTCTCCCACTTTGGCGAAACTCACCCCTTTAGTCGACTACTCGACCTTTGCTTCTTATGCCTGGCCTTCTAGAAATTCTAACCACCACTTGACACTCTCCACATGTCCTTCCTCATCCTTTGCTGCTCAGTTGTTGCCTTAAATGAGATCTATCTCTGTGGCACTTGGACCCACATTTGCTGATAACTTTAAACATTTCCGAAGATCATCTTCCTCATACCGCCGACATTAGAAACATTGATTCAATCCTGAACTACCGCACCCTGCGATATCTGGCAGCCGCATTTTCAATATTACTTCGCAATAGCTTACCCCAAGGGCGAATTGTAGAAGATCATAACACCGGCGAACTTAGTACATTCAATAGGGACCACTACATCTCATCATAGAAGAAAACTCTACCACGCTCGCAAATACCAAATCTCATTACTCCATCAATCCCCAAATCTGCACATTCTTAGTTCGATTGCCTTTCCCCTGCCGGAAGTAAAATACTGAATCTCTAGATTATGCACCGAGTAAACTTCCCTTCAAGTCATTCACTGCCCCGACACGTAGGCAGATGTCCTACCATCATATTAATACCGAACAATAGTTTATAGCATCATGGCAACTAGTGCCTAGCCTCAGAGCCCTCAGAAGTACAGCTACTAGGCTGAAACAATAAAATATCCTTCTACAAAGCGACGATAATAATCCGATCAGCTATACCGGGAGAAACATCCCGTATCACATCTGTAGTACCATTACGGTTCTTCAATTCTCGATTTACAACATGCGGTTCGCATCGCATAGGATTGAGTAGGGATGAATTAAAGACATACGCCTCCAAGGATCAAATCGCACGATAAGGAATCAAGAAGGGAAGTACTCCTAACAGTCCTGCAGCCTCCCGAGGATAAGTACAGACGTCTCCGTACCGATCCGCGAGACTCTACTAGACTTGCTCATGACTCGTGAGACCCTAGGAACCTAGTGCTCTAATACCATGTTGTCACGATCCAAAATCTACTAAGGGTCGTGGTGGCGCCGGACACTGCTGTCAGGCAAGCTAACTAAATTACTTGATGAAGATTCTCATTTTTAACGATCTTGGAAACTAGGATTTTCCTTCAATTTTATAAATGAAAAGATAACCGCTTCAATTCAAACTAAATGATAAGCAATTAATACAAGATATTTTAAACCATCACAGAACCCGGTGTCACAAGTGCATGAGCATCTACTGAGAAGGAAAATAAAATACAACATCCGTCCGGAATACAGTGGACAAGAAGTAAACACAATATACTGGAAGGGACTATACTAGCTGCGGGCCGCCTCGAATATGCACTCACCTAGTCCCAGAATCATACGTCCTGCTACGCCTAGTAGACCACTAGAGTTACATATACCTGTGCAACAAAAATGCACAGAAGTGTAGTATGAGTACATAAACAACGTGTACTCAGTAAGTATCCCGCCTAATCTCGAAGAAGTAGAGACGAGATGGTCGACTTCGACACTTACTAAGGGTCCAATAATGTGATGTCAATAGAACATTAAATCGCGGATTTCTATAAACATGATTTTAATCCAATAGAAGGAAACAAGTGAACAATTATTTTCTTTTATAGGAAATTTCCAAAATTCCTCTTCATTATTTATCCAAATGTTCTCAAGACATGAAGAGGCAATATCAACTCTAATAAGTTCAAGGCAGCAATACAAGTATATGCAAATCATGCCGAGGCGTACGGCCCGCTCCAACAGAAAATAAATTGTGCACTGTCGAGGGTCGAACGACGCGAAGCATAGATGCATCTATTACCCCGCTCGCGAACTATCCATGCGACGCGGTTAACATAAAATAAACAATCACCCTGCTCGCGAACCATACATGTGACGCAGATACACATAGAAATACATGCTCAGATAGCCAATCAAGAATTTATCGGGGAATATTTATTCAAATAAAAGATACTTTCTCTTTTAACAATTTAAGAAAATAAGTTTAATCCTTTTTGAAATTATTTATTAATTCGATGTGGTTTAAGCAATTCGAGCTGTCAATAAGTTTACAATTCATCCAAGTATAGCATGCTTTTGGGTCCTAGACTACTCGGACAATAGCATAATAGTAACTACGCACGGACTCTCATCACCTCGTGCGTACGTAGCCCCAAGAATAGGAGCACATACCAATTAATTCACCTATGGGGACAATTCCCTCACACAAGGTTAGAAAGGAGACTCACCTCGCTCCGAAGATCCATAACCGGCATTCCACGCCCTTTCGAAGACTTGAATCGATGCACAACGTCCCAAAACTAGCCAATAATTATATAAACCCATTAATATATGTTTAATCACTCATTATAATCCAATTTATAACAATTCCTAACCCCGAACGAAAAGTTGACAAAATAGCCCTCGGGCCCACGTGCCCGGATTCCAAAATTTTTCGAAGATAAAGTTTACCCATAGCTTCACGAACTCCAATATATAATTTTCTCTAAATTTCATACCCAAAATCATGGTCAAAATCCAGGAATACTAATTTTCTAGATTTTCCCTTGAACCCTCAATTCCTACCAATTTACATGCTAAAATCCCTACAAAATCAATATATTTAACTCAAGATAGGTGGGGTTAGCTTACCTTATCGATGATGATGAGACACCCCACTTGAAGCTCTCCAAAATCGCCCATACCAAGAGAAAAATGGGTGAAATGAACTCAAACCCCGATTTTAAAACACCCTTCTGCCTCCAGCAATTTCCGCACCTGCGGTCCTATGACCGCTTCTGCGGTTCCGCAGGTGCGGCCACTCTACCGCATCTGCGGTCCTTCCCAGGCCCCCTTATTTCCGCTTCTGCAACTTCTCCAATGCAGGTGCGGTCCCGCATCTGCGGAAATATGACCGCATCTGCGGTCCCTTCTCTTCTAGCCCAAAACCGCATCTGGGGCTCCTTCTTCCACTGGTGCGGTCCCACTTCTGCGGCACCCTGACCGCATCTGCGGTCCCTTTGCTCCAGACCAAAATCCGCACCTGCGGCCTCCTAGCCACTTCTGCGGCTCATTTCTCGCAGGTGCGGTTATGACAGCAACCAGCAAGATCAGCCCTTCCAAAATCTCATTTCCGATCCGTTAACCATCCGGAATCCACCCGAGGCCCCCCCGGAACCCAAACAATCATACCAACCAGTCCCAAAACACGTTATGGACTTGCTCGAGGCCTTAAATCACATCAAACAACGCTAAAACCATGAATCAACCTCCAATTCAAGCTTTAAAACTTTAGAACTTCAAACTTCTACTTTCGATGCTGAAACCTATCAAATTATATCCGATTGACCTCAAATCTTGCACACAATTCATATTCGAGATTACGGACCTACTCCAACTTTCGGAATCAGATTCCGACCCCGATATCAAAAATTCCACTTCCGGTGAAATTTCTCAAAAACCTTCAAATTTCTATCTTTAGCCAAATGACTCCAAAATGACTTGCGGACCTCCGAATTCACTTCCGATCGCGCTCCCAACTACAGAATTACCATACGGAGCTGTTCACACACTCGGAATCCCAAACGGACATCGATAACACTGAAATTCAGTTCAAGCAAAACTTATGAAATTTCTTCCAAAATGCTAACTTCCACAATAGGCGCCAAAACGCTCCCGGGTCATCCAGAACCCGATCCGGACATATGCCCAAGTCTGAAATCACCATACGAACCTGCTGGAACCTTCGGATCCCGATTCCGAGGTCGTTTACTAAAAATTCCAATCTTTGTTGATTCCTTCAACTTTAAGCGTTCAAAATAAGAATTCTCTTCCCAAATCAACTCTGAACTTCCCGAAATTCAATTCTGACCACGCGTACAAGTCATAATACCTGAAATAAAGCTGCTCATGGCCTCAGACTGCTAAACGACGCACTAGGTCTCAAAACGACCGGTCGGGTCGTTACATTTAGTCTCGTTGAAATCTCGCCATCATATAGAATTATCTAGGGATCGCACTTTCTGTTATTGTTTGGCCTAAACATATGAACATTTATCCCCTTCGTGTTTTATGTCTGAAATGCCAGCTTGTGAATCTTTCTTACATTGTTACCATGTTTGTGCCTGAAACACCAACCTTCATGGATCTTTGATAGTTAGTTTGTTAAGATCCTTAATTAGAAACTCATGCTTATGGGGTGTGCTTGTTTGTGAAATACAAGAAGCTCTTCACTGTTTCTCATGACTGATCGTGTGTGTGTCCTCCTATTTGTAGCGTTAACGTTGTCTTTATTACATGTAGTATGATCGTCTTATTATGATATAGATGAAACTGTTAGTTGTGCTCGTTAAATAACCGTATAATTTTTGCTGTCATAATCGCTTATAGTTTTAAGAATTAAGTTTAGCTTAATTTAATGGCCTTAAGGAAATAAGCAACATTGGGATAATTTTCTATTAACAGCTAAAAGGTACTTACAATGTTGTTCAGTAAAAAATAGAATTGCTTATATGTGAAATTGAACCAAAATTAAAGAAGGATGCAATCTTATTTTGTATGCCTCATCTTTATATGTCTTTAACAAATAATGTTTCTCTTCTAATTCTCTTTTTCCTTTCTTTCTTTTTGCATATGCACTTTGGAGCCAATGGAGTCTTAAGGCAAGACTCCCATACCCGAGCATGGAGTCATGACACAACTCATTTTTCTTAGAATGCACTGGATAGCGAGAAAACAAGCGAAGCTCTTGGGGATGCCGATGGCGTCCTTCTTCCTTTCTTTTCCCGTTGTTTGCCTTTTATCATCTATGTTGTCTGTTGTCTGACTTTATAAATTTGTTTGCGTAGTTATTTATCTCCATGTTGGAAATAGTTAGCAGAAACTCATGATTAACTACCTATAATTTATATTTGCCTGAAAGGTTTAAGGTTAATAATTGGAATTGATTTTTAGAATGACTTCTAGCTTGACAAATATATATTTAAATTACTGACTATCGTTTTTCTCTACAGATTTTAAAATATACCAAGTAAGGTTTATATTTGCAGTAATTATTTTTTAATTCAGTCATTTCAAATTGAAACATTAAGCTTAACCTGGTGTTCTTTTAACTGTGAACTTTAACATTTTTGAGAAGTTTAAAAAATCCGTCTGTCTCAACAATCTAGTTTTCAATGCGAAAGTGGCAGAAGTTCATCACATTTGCTACAATTTGCTATAACTATTTTAGGTCCACGTTTTTTTTTTGAAAGCTTAAATAAAAGAAGTTTACTTCAGTTTTATCAACGAAAGAAATTTTACTTCAATCATTAGCTAACAATACTTCCAATTCGTATAACAATTATTTTTATTAATTAACCTAAGTTTGGCCGGTTAATCGTATTATATGGATCATATAGGGTACTTTAATAACCTTCCCTATAAGATTATTAGAACCCTTACCCATAATCTTAAGTTAAGCGGACCATAAAATTGAGTTAACTTTATTGCATTATTTAGTTATTAGGTGTCCTAATTCACCTTTAAAATAATTAGGTGGCGACTCTTTTTAATAAATTAAACCTCAAATTTACCAATATGTTATACTCTAATTTGACCCGTGTTAAAATAGGGTATAACACATATTAATACGACTGATCAAAAAGTAGCAATAGTAAAATCATGTCCAAATAGAAAGTATTCAGACAGTAACTTAGTAATTAATATTGAATATATGAGATAATATCTAATGTCTAGATTAAACTTATTACTATTAGCATATGGAGAATGGACTAAATATAAAGTATAAATTTTTTGGATATTCGGATGTTCAACAATTTGAAGTACCAAATCCAATATCCAATCCGAAATCTTAAAATTTTAAAAATTAAATCCAAAATCAAATCCGTAATTCAAAAATCCAAACCAAAAATCAAAGAATTTCGAATTTGAGATTTGCCCAAACTATGCCCATGTAACGACCCGACCAGTCGTTTTGATCTTGTTACGACCCTAAACTTGGACCCGATCGTGATGGCGCCTCTCTTGAAGACAAGGCCAGCCAATTAAACCCAATTCACCTCTTTTTTTTTTAAATCAATTAAGCAGTAATAAACATATGAAACATGAGTAATTAAGCCAAAGTTTAAGCAATAGACAGTATAATATGCGGAATACAGCCCAAACACAGCCCGATACCGGGGTGTCAAGTCACGAGCATCTACTAGGGTCCAAATACAACTGACAAAGTCTGAAATGTACTAAATACAGACTAATGAAGTAAAACGGAGAAAAGCAGTGCTGCGAACGCCCGCAGCTACCTTGCTAAACTCCGATGACTCTGCCCCCGATCAACCAATACCCGCTACTGGGTTACAAAATATTACCTGAATCTGCACACAAGGTGCAGGGAGTAAAGTAAGTACTCGGACTCAGTAAGTAATAATCATAATTAAAGACTGAGTAATAAGAAATAACGAAAAGTGCATTAACATGTTGTATAGAAGTAGTACAAAACCAGCAAGAAAGCAATGAAGCTGTGAAATCTCTTAAAGCATCTAAGCTCAGTTTAAACTTCTTTAAAAATGACTTTTTCAACAGTTACGCAAATGAATGCAAAACAATTAGTGCAGCTAGGCACAGAAAATCCGCCTCTCGAGCACAAATACACAATTAAACACGTAAATGACAGGCAAGTAAGAAAGATAAGCACATAAGGTTCGCCCCACAGGCACAATGTCAACAAATCCCCCCCTCGGGCAATATCTCAAAACAATACCAGCCCCTCGGGCAATCACATAGAACAATACCAGCCCCTCGGGCTATATCTCACATCACAATGGGTACCCGCGCTCACTGGGGTTGTGCAGACTCCTGGAGGGTCCCCTTACGGCCCAAGCGCAATATCAAGCCATCTCGTGGCATCATCACTAGGCTCTCGGCCTCATATCAATCAAGCCACCTCGTGGCGTACATATCTCAGGCCCTCGGCCTCAAATCAATGTCAGTGTTTCCTTACAACATAGGCCCTCGGCATTACTCAGTCAAAAATCCTCACAAGCCACTCGGGCAATAGTAAAACAGTGTTTCTCAGCCCAAACGTCATTTAAAATATCATTTAAGTATTAAAACTGAGTAAACATGGCTGAGTATGAAAACAGTGGAAAATAACATGACTGAGTTCAAGTATAAAGTATAAACAGTGAGGAAATATCAATAAAAATCCCCGAAGGGTTCAAACAGTTGGCACGAAGCCCAAATATGGCATTCAGCCGAAATAATGATGATAGCAAATAGATTTTAGTCAAATACGCAGTAAAACAATCATTAGGGATGGACTACGTGACAATGCCCAACAGTGCACGACCCCACGCTCGTCGACTAGCTTGTGCGTCACCTCAATATAGCACAACGATGTGCAATCCGGAGTTTCATACCCTCAGAACATCATTTACAATCATTACTCACCTCGATCCGGTCCAAACTCTAGCTCGCGATGCCTTCGCCCCTCGAATCGGCCTCTACTCGCGCCGAATCTATCAAAAATCAGAACGAGGACGTCAAAATATGCTAAGGGAACGAAGACCAAGCGGAAACAATCAATAATTGACACAAATCCCGAAATTGCTCAAACCCGGCCCCCGGGCCTACGTCTTGGAATCCAACAAAAGTCACATTAATAGAATCCTCGTCCTTACACGAGTCTATACATACCAAGAACATCAAAATCGGACCTCAAATTGTCCATCAAATTCTCAATCATAGGTCTCTAATACCAAGCCCTAGTTTTCCCCAAATTTCACCCTTAATTTCCATAAATTCTAACTCTAATCCATGAAATAATAGCATAGGAATGATTTTTGAGTCCAAATTCCTTACCTCAATGAAGTTCCCTCGAAATCCCTCTCTCAAATCGTCCCGAAAGCTCCAAAGCCGAGATAAAAATGGTGAAATAGCTCAAAATTCACGAAGGACACAATTTATATTTTCTGCCCAGGCCTTTCCGCATCTGCGGTTCCTCAACGCATTTGCGGTACCGCATTTGCGGTACCGCATTTGCGGTTCAATGTCCGCTTCTGCGGAATCACTTAAGTTCCCAGCCATCCGCATCTGCGGTGCCTCTCCCTCATCTGCGACATCGCAGATGCGGTTCTCCTAGCCGCTTCCGTGGTCCCAGTCAACATACCTCTGGTCGCTTCTGCAGCCCCTCTCTCGCATATGCGGCGCCGCACCTGCGGTCCTCAATCCGCAGGTGCGAAAATACCAGAAGCAGCAATTTAACAACTGCAACAAAAAAATCCAACTTCTTCGTTGACCATCCGAAATCACCCCAAGGCCCCCGGACCTCAACCAAAAGCACAAACATAACCTAATACCTTATTCAAACTTGTTCCAATCATCAATACACCTCAAACAACATCAAATTACCCAAAACACATCGGATTCAAACCAAACTTTCTAAAATCTTCCAAATTCCGCTTTTGATCAAAAATCCAACCAAACCACGTCCGAATAAACTGAAATTTTGCACACACATCACAAATGACACAGTGGAGCTGCTGAAACTTTTGGAATTCCATTCCGACCCCTATATCAAAATCTCACCTATCAATCGAAAAACGCCAAAATCTCAATTTCGCCAATTCAAGCCTAAACCTTCCACGGACTTCCAAAATGCATTCCTATCACGCTCCTAAATCCCAAATCACCTAACGAAGCTAACCAAATCATAAAAATTCCGATCCGAGATCATATACAAACAAGTCAAATCTTGGTCAACCCTTTCAAATTTCAAGCTTCAAACTGAGAACTGTTCTTCCAATTTCATGCCGATTACCCTAAGAACCAAAACCAACAATTTACATAAGTCTTAATATATCATATGGGGCAAGTCATGCCCGACAACTGACGAGCCAGGTGCAAAAGCTCAAAACGACCGGTCGGGTCGTTACATCCTCCCCCACTTAAACATACGTTCGTCCGCGAACGTGCCCAGAGTTGTTCCAAAAGCCAACCAATCGCTGAATAGCCTTACCATGCATATACCCGAGGGTGGTTCCACGTCACCCTATCTCATATAGGTCCGATAACACATAGAAACTTAAATTTCTCAATCAAATCTAGCCCATAAACAATAGAACCACATTTCCACTTCTAAAATCTTCACTGCGATCAGAATCTCACATTTATACTGGGAATAAGACCGAACAAGCTGTAATAACCGATACCTGCAACCTCAGGTGCAATTACATGACGTACCACATAACTCAAGCGCATGCAGCGATAACTTCTAATCACAGCAGCTGTACACAACAACCGAATACCGATAGAAAACCTCTTATCAACTAGGCTTCATCCAACACTTTCATGCACTACCAATGATAAATGAAACACGCAATAAACCATAACCATTTCTCAGATCAACCATTCTTGAAGCCACTTCTCCTTTGGCAAGGACCATATGCAAATTTTTGAGCCGAACCTCGATATTTATCCTTCCAACATGCTGAAATCGAATCTGTTCGTATTCATTAATGATCCCAACAATCTCATCTAATCCAACACAACCACTCTGGTGACATGACACCTCAATGTAGACTAAAGCCGCAACTTGCACAATCCACGCACCAATAAGAAACAATCCGAACATACTCAAATCATGAAAGTGACCCAAATGAAAGAGCTATACCGCAAGCTCACCAGTAGCACTACAACACAAGGTTGAGAACCCGTCTCACATCATAGAAACGGAACACACGAATCCAACCCGCAAGGTCATCCCTCCACATAACTTTGCTGCAAAGCGCGATCCTATCCAAATACTGCTCCACATGAAATGCCTCAAGTCACTCTACTCGAAATGGACGACCACACGCAATTGATGTCTAGAACCAATGTAAATCATCATAATCGTGGTAAAGAAAATACATAACACCACACAAACCGAAGGGACATAACCGATGCGCCATCCGCCAAGCAATATCCAATACTCCTCCCGCTCGAATTCTATTGAGAGACCCCAATAACACCGCACCACATGTGCCGATAACCAACAAATCCTATCGCCTCGCAACACGGAAATGTAACTCATAGATCTCCCCAGATTACTAATAAGCCCAATAACAATCGAATCAACACATCCCTCAACAATACAATTCGGAGCCAACCAAGCCGACTCAAATTAGAACACGCATCCACATTGGCCTGCCAACGAACTCCTTATCAAGGAAATCCTGAAGTTTCTCCTTCCACCCCTTTAACTCTGCCGGTGCCATACGATACGGTGCCTGGTGTCAAATCAATACCGAAATCAACAACCTTGCCCGACGACATGCCCGGCCACAAGAAACATATCTGAAAAGTCCCTCGCCACCGAAACTGAATCAATGGTAGAAGCCTCTGCACTGACATCCATCACAAAAGCCCAAATAAGAGAGACAATCCCCAGCCGTCTGCTGGGTCTTCAAAACTCCAAAACCACCCTACTAATACCATAACGTCCGTCGAACCTCGCCACTAAATCCGTGGCATTCCGGGCATAGCCAACATCGCCGCCTTAGCGCAATAGACCAGAATAGATTAACATGACACAGAGACAACCAGTCTGAACCCAATATTGCATCCAAAATCTAACATACCAAGCGATGAAAGATCCACTCGGGTCTCCAAACCCCGGTAGTCACCACACAGTGCCGATACACACGACCCGCAACCACAACATAGCCTGAATATGAGAACTCCTAGTCTCCAACTCCATATAGCACACGAATCACCATACCTGATCCCAATTCCGCCGTCCGAATACATACAACATCTCTAATACCCAATCATTCTACAAGAGGTGCTCTAACATTCTTCTGTGCCCCCAAGCAAACTCGGATATCAGTAGTCGACCTAACAAGAATGTGCCGCAATACAACTGAAGTACCATCAACTTAATCACATTGCCTTTTTCTGAAACATATACCCTCGTCAAATTACCTCCAACTGGCAATACTATTTCCTTAATCATCTGAAGATCATTCCCCTAATCATTTGAAGCTCATTTCTATAATTATCTGAAACTGCCCGTGCTGCCTAAGAATTTTATGACCTTCCGTTCAGAACTGAATCGTAACCTTACACATGCAAATCTCAATCCTCCACAACATACCGCATATACCGTACCATCCTAGAATAACATGAGAACTTCACCTCCCTTCCGAGCCACAGATATCTACGTACTCAACTAGCCACGAACTTTCCATTTGATCCCATCTAGGAGAAAATCACTATACATCCCATGCTCCTCATGCCAGTAGAAGATATACATCTCTAACCATGGTAGAAATTATCAAGAACTCTACGAATCCCCTTTTGCACAAAACTGAACCATCAGGACTGACTCCTTCTAACTCAGCCAAGCTACACAAGCCATCAAAACCCAAGAGCATTGCGACGAAACACTTGTGGAAACCCACCACTTCATAAGCACCCAAGAATCGATCATATCCATTACCATGTTGATCCAACCTACTACCAAGTTGTCCTAATCCTCTAAGTTCCTTCTGAATTACCTTCAAATTTATATGTTTCCTTGCTAGCACATCCCGATCCTTAACTAAAACTTGCCCTACAACTTTAACGTAAACCCATACCACATAAGGCTCATAAGCCGCTGAATTCTCTCTTAGATATTCCCAAAAGCACCTTATTCAAAATACCTACCCTGAAAGGACTTCCTGCAAATCCAAGGCCATTACCTTTACTTTCTTGATACTGTTATACCAAACCCCATAATGATATAGGAATACTACTAGTCTTGACACCTTCCGGTGCAACCTCAGTTTCTAGCCAAATACAACTCGAAAATTTCCACTTATTACATGAAAAATCTTGAACGCATTAGAACCATTCTCTAGAGTCATCCACTTTACTCAAACTACAATTAGCCCGATCAAATGAACCGAACAACCCGTGCCTCATTAGCACTCCGACACCGCCCAATATAACCTCATCCCAATGCAACCAAGCAACTTCCTACTCTATGCACCGAGCATTCCTTACCAACAACAACTCAAGACATTCCGTGAATTCTCACACGCCTATGACGCATACTATAACCATTACCAAGAATTTTCCTTCACTGGAGTCATCCTCGGTCTCAATCTCCATAGGCCATAACTGATTCACCAGCATGCCTCCAACTGGAACCTATTTAGCATATAACCGTGCAATCAACAACTCAATAGCAGACTCCCCCACTTGGTTTGAAGCCATAGATCGAAACACACACAATAACTCATAATGCATATACTTTATTGCTGCCATAATACCATAGTGAGATTAAACTCAATCCTTCATCAGTAAGTGAAACACAGACCATCTAGTACTTTAAATCTTCTACAAATCTCGCATTCACTCTCGCAACAGTTAAAAGCACTCTCTTAAGCGACCCTAAATTTAAATTCCAACACATATATTTCACTTGAAAATGGGATCTTTTAACAAACAACGTAAGGATCAAACAACTTCCGAACACTCCGCAGGAGATAACCCACCTGTTTTGCCTCAAACTAACATTTCTTTATACCTTCTATCGTCATAAACATTACGTAGTCACTTAGTCTTCCTGAGTCTCTACTCATACCGCAACATGAAATTTACTCCACTCCCAACTAGGAAACATGAAAGATTCTTCACACGCCCATAACTCGAGGCTATAACTCGAATCAAGACGGAAATGAATCACCTAATAGTTCTTATATCCTCCAGCATACCCTTCTCGTCGCTTCCAAATCATACAAATACATCTCGCAGTCACATCACCCTCATCACGTAACTATCCAGTCATTACTCCCCTTAATAGGGACACAACAGAACATGTAGATCCAGAAACACGTGCTCACACAATCAGCACCCTGGTGCTCAAGCTATAGGCAAAAATCCGGCCTCGAGTCCTCCAGACTGGCCCAACATCAACACATAGAGATCACATCTCGCCCCTCAATCAGGGAATCACAAACCATTGATGCACATCTGATACTGAGCGCTCGTTTGCGCATACGAATGCGTGGAAGGAATTCAAACAGTTATATTTCAAGCTGAATCAAGGATGAAACGTTAAGAGTTCAAGAATGTGAAGTTTTTCCTAAGGGTTCTGTAGTCTCTCGAGGATAAATACAAATATCTCCGTACCGATCCTCGAGACTCTACTAAACCTACTCATGACTCGTGAGACCTATGTAACCTAGGCTCTGATACCAACTTGTCACGACCCTAAACCCGGACCCGGTCGTGATGGTGCCTCTCGTGAAGATAAGGCCAGCCAATTAATTCCAGTTCACCTCTCTTTTTTTTAAAATCAGTTAAGCAGTAATAAACATATGAAACATGAGTAATTAAGTCAACATTTAAGCAATGGACAGTGTAATATGCGGAATACAGCCCAAACACAACCTAATACCGGGGTGTCACAAGTCACGAGCATCTACTAGGGTCCAAATACAACTGACAAAGTTTGAAATGTACTAAATACAAACTAATGAAGTAAAAGGGAGAAAAGCAGTGCTGCGTACGCCGGCAGCTACCTTGCTAAACTCAGATGACTCTGCCTCCAATCAACCAATACCCGCTACTGGGTTACAAAATAATACCTGAATCTGCACACAAGGTGCAGAGAGTAAAGTGAGTACTCTGACTCAGTGAGTAATAATCATAACTAAAGACTGAGTGATAAGAAATCACGGAAAGTGCAACAACATGCTGTATAGAAGTAGTACAAAACCAGTAAGAAAGCAATGAAGCTGTGAAATCTCTTAAAGCATCTTAGCTCAGTTTAAACTTCTTTAAAAATGACTTTTTCAACAGTTACACAAATGAATGCAAAACAATTAGTGCATATAGGCACAGAAAATCCGCCCCTCGGGCATGAATACACAGTTAAACAGGTAAATGACCGGCAAGTAAGAAAGATAAGCACATAAGGTTCGCCCCACGGGCACAATGTCAACAAATCCGCCCCTTGGGCAATATCTCAAAATAATACCAGCCCCTCGGGCAATCACATATAACAATACCAGCCCCTCGGGCAATCACATAAAATAATAACAGCCCCTCGAGTAATCCAATAGAATAATACCAGCCCCTCGGGCAATCATATAGAACAATACCAGCCCCTCAGGCTATATCTCAAAACACAATGGGTACCCGCGCTCACTGGGGGTGTGCAGACTCCTGGAGGGGCCCCTTACGGCCCAAGCGCAATATCAAGCCATCTCGTGGCGTCATCACTAGGATCTCGGCCTCATATAAATCAAACCACCTCATGGCGTACATATCTCAGGCCCTCTGCCTCAAATCAATGTCAGTGTTTCCTCACAACATAGGCCCTCGGCCTTACTTAGTCAAAAATCCTCACAAGCCACTCGGGCAATAGTAAAATAGTGTTTCTCAGCCCAAACGTCATTTAAAATATCATTTAAGTATTTAAACTGAGTAAACATTGCTGAGTATGAAAACAGTGGAAAATAACATGACTGAGTTCAAGTACAAAGTCAAAACAGTGAGGAAATATCAATAAAAATCCCCGAAGGGTTCAAACAGTTGGCATTCAGCCCAAATAATGATGATAGCAAATAGATTCCAGTCAAATACGCAGTAAAACAATCATTCGGGATGGACTACGTGACAATCCCCAACAGTGTACGACCCCACGCTCGTCGTCTAGCGTGTGTGTCACCTCAATATAGCACAACGATGTGCAATCCGGGGTTTCATACCCTCAGAACATCATTTACAATCATTACTCACCTCGATCCGCTCCAAACTCTAGCTCGCGACGCCTTTGCCCCTCGAATCGGCCTCCACTCGCGTCGAATCTATCCAAAATCAGAACGAGGACGTCAAAATATGCTAAGGGAACGAAGCCCAAGCGAAAACAATCAATAATTGACACAAATCCCGAAATTGCTCAAACTCGGCCCCCGGGCCCACGTCTCGAAATCCGGCAAAAGTCACATCAATAGAATCCTCGTCCTCACACGAGTCTATACATACCAAGAACATCAAAACTGAACCTCACTTGGTCCATCAAATTCTCAATCATAGGTCTCCAATACCGAGCCCCAGTTTTCCCCAAATTTCACCCTTAATTTCCATAAAATCAAACTCTAATCCATGAAATAATAGCATAGGAATGAGTTTTGAGTCCAAATTCCTTACCTCAATGAAGTTCCCTTGAAATCCCTCTCTCAAATCGTCCAGAAAGCTCCAAAGCCGAGATAAAAATGGTGAAATAGCTCAAAATTTGCGAAGGACACAATTTATATTTTCTGCCCAGGCCTTTCCGCATCTGCAGTTCCTCAACGCATCTGCGGTACCGTATTTACGGTTCAACATCCGCTTCTGCAGAATCACTTAAGTTCCCAGCCATTCGCATTTGCAGTGCCTCTTCCGCATCTGTGACATCGCAGATGCGGTTCTCCTAGCCGCTTCTGCGGTCCCAGTCAACATACCTCTGGTCGTTTCTGCGGCCCCTCTCTCGCATATGTGGCGCCGCACCTGCGATCCCCAATCCGCAGGTGCGAAAATACCAAAAGCAGCAATTTAACAGCTGCAACAAAAAAAATCCAACTTCTCCGTTGACCATCCGAAATCACCCCGAGGGCCCCGGGACCTCAACCAAAAGCACAGACATAACCTAATACCTTATTCAAACTTGTTCCAATCATCAATACACCTCAAACAACATCAAAATACCCAAAACACATCGGATTCAAACCAAACTTTCTAAAATCTTCCGAATTCTGCTTTTGATCAAAAACCCTACCAAACCACGTCCGAATAATCTGAAATTTTGCACACACGTCACAAATGACACAACGGAGCAACTAAAACTTCTAGAATTCCATTCCGACCCGTATATCAAAATCTCACCTATTAACCGAAAAACGCCAAAATCTCAATTTCGCCAATTCAAGCCCAAATCTTCCACGGACTTCCAAAATGCATTCCTATCACGCTCCTAAGTCCCAAATCACCTTATAGAGCTAACCAAATCACAAAAATTCCGATCCGAGATCATATACAAACAAGCCAAATCTTGGTCAACCCTTTCAAATTTCAAGCTTCAAACTGAGAACTGTTCTTCCAAATTCATTCTGATTACCCTGAAAACCAAAACCAACAATTTACATAAATCTTAATACATCATACGGGGCAAGTCATGCCCGAGAACTGACGAGCCAGGTGCAAAAGCTCAAAATGGCCGGTCGGATCGTTACAGATATCTAGCGCGTTGTTCGGCAGTTTAAGGCCATGAGTAGCTTCACTTCAGGCATTATAACTTGCACGCATGGTCAGAATTGAATTTCGGGAAGTTCAGAGTTGATTTGGAAAAAAAATTCTAATTTCGAAAGCTTTAAGTTGAAAGAATTGACTAAGGTTTGATTTTTGAGTAAACAACCTCGGAATAGGGATTTAAAGCTTCCAACATGTTCATATGATGATTTTGGACTTGGGCGTATGTCCCGATCGGGTTTTGGATGACCCGGGAGCGTTGCGGCGCCTATTGTGAAAGTTGGCATTTTGGAAGAATTTCATAAATTTGGGTTGCACTGCATTTTTGTTTAGGATTTCGAGTCTGGGAATAGCTCTGTATGGTGATTCTAGTATTGGGAGCGCATCCAGAAGTGGATTCGGAGGTTCGTAGGTCATTTATGCAAATGTTAGAAATTTGAAGGTTTTTGAGAAGTTTGACCAGAAGTGGACTTTTTGATATCAGGGTCGGATTCCGATTCCGGAAGTTGGAGTAGGTCAGTAATGTCGGATGTGACTTGTGTGCAAAATTTGATGTCAATCGTACGTGATTTGATAGGTTCCGGCATCGAATGTAGAAGTTTGAAGTTCTAAAGTTCATTAAGCTTGAATTGGGGTTCGATTCATGATTTCGATATTGTTTGATCTGATTTGAGGTCTCGAGCAAGTTCGTGTCATGTTTTGGGACAGGTTGGTGTGATTGGACGGGGTCCCGTGGGCCTAGGGTGTATTTCAGGTGAGTTTCGGATCATTTTGGGCTACTTTTGGATGCTGATTTACTGATATCAGGTGTTGTTCTTCGCATTCGCGAAGAAGGATTTGGCTTCTGGGATTTCGTTCCTCGTATTCGTGAAGAAGGAAATCTCTGTTACACAGGTCTGAATTCAAGGCTCATATCTCGCAATCTATTAGGAATTCGGAGATGATCCAAAAATGTAAGTAGTAGCACTTTGTGTCTAGTTTTTGCAAAAATAACCCATTTAGCATTTGGAATTGTTTGCAAAAGGTTATGGCTGGTAAACTACAAGCTGCCCGGGCAAATGAAGATGAAATTTGTGTCGCACAGGGCTAAATTTGGTAGCTTATATCTCGAAATCTATAAGTAATTGGGAGATAACCGAAACATGAAAGTTGTAGATCTTGGTGGCTAGTTTTCATAAAGTTAAACCATTTGTTATTTGGAGTTTTGTATGAAAAGTTATGATCATTATACTAGAGGCTGCCTGAGAAGAGTTTGGAAATGGCTTTTGAGAATTTTGTTCATTGCGAACGCGATGGGAGGCCCGCGAACGCAAAGAAGGGTTGCCTGGCAGTGTATAAGTTTGCAAAAATGGGTTTGGCTCATTTCATCTCATTTCCTCCATGGGAGACGACCTAGGAGCGATTTTAGAGCTCCATCTTCATCATCTATGTCAAGGTAAGTGATTCCTGCCTATTGCAAGTTAAATACATGGATTATATATAGATTTTAACATGGAAATTCATGGAAAATTAGTGGAAATTTGGGTTTTTGGTAGAAAATCTAAAAAAATATGGTATTTTTGGATTTTGACCACGAATTTGGGCATGGAGTTGAGAATAAATTATATATTCGAGTTCATGAGGTTATGGGTAAAGTTTGTCTTCAATAATTTTTGGAATCCGGGCACGTGGGCCAGAGGGTGGTTTTATCAACTTTTCCAGCGGAGTTGGAAATTTATTTAAATCGAATTGTTGCGAGTACTAGAGTATATTTTTTATGGGTTTGCACATTTATTGATTAGTTTTGGAGCGTTGGGGGCCGGTTTGAGTATTCGGAAGGGCTTGGGAGTCGGTTATGAAGCTTCGGAGCGAGGTAAGTCTCCTTTCTAACCTCGTAAGAGGGAATTAACCCCATAGGTAAACTAAATTAATATGTGCTTCTATTTGTGGGGGCTATGTACGCACGAGGTAACGAGAGTCCGTACGTAGCTACTATTCCTGTTTATGTCTGGGTAGTTTTAGGTTTACAACATGCTTTGTGGACACCGTTACTTGATTATATTTGTTAATTATATCAAATGGAACTAAGTTGAGGATTTTTAAGGATTTAAAAGCTTCAAGTTGAATTGTCTTTATTTTGAAAAAAAATTAAGAAAGGGTTATGATTTAATGATAATCTTATATTTGACCGTGTCGCAAGTATGATCCGCGAGCGGGGAAATTCCTTAAATTTATATTTGACCGCGTTGCAAGTATGACCCGCGAGCAGGGTAATTCCTTAAATATATATTTGACTGCATCGCATGTATGATTCGCGAGTGGGGTAATTAGATGCATCTATGTTCGCGCCGTTCCACCCTCGGCAGTGAACCGTTTATATTAATATTGGATCGGGCCGAACGTCCTCGGTGGAATTCATGTGTGATAATAGAACTGGAAGCCCCTTTAATAATTGGTATAAGTTCATTGTTTGTGTGATCATATGTTTTAAAGGAAGTAAGTGATTTAGGTTCTTAAATATGGTGAAGAATTGTTCAGTTATTTCTTGTTCTTAGTCTTATTGTTGTATACTATGCTTAATTAGAATTTTATATTATCATATCATTGGACCACTAGTAAGTGTCCGAGTCGACCTCTCGTCACTACTTCTTCGAGGTTAGACTGGATACTTACTGGGTACTCGTTGTTTTCGTACTCATAGTACACTTGCTGTACATTTTATTGTACAGGCACATGTATGTCCAGTGGCCTTGTGGGTGCAGCGGCGTGGTTGATACGGGGACTTAGGTGAACTGCATTTTATGAGATGATCCGCAGCCAGCATAGTCTCCTTCAGAGTACTTCTATTTTCTTTTCCATCCAAATTTGTATTTCGGATAGTTATTGTTGTAGTTTATTCCTAGTAAATGTTCCTGCACTTGTGACACCGGGTTCTAGGATGATTATGGGATATTCAGTATTAAAATTTGAAAATATTATTAATTATTCTGTAAATTTAATCTTTTTACTAGTTAAATTGAAGGAATTTATGATTTCAGAAATATTAAAATGAGAATTTAATTAATTATTTAGTGTTGACTTGCCTGACAGTGGTGTCCGGCGCTATCACGACCTTTAACGGATTTTGGGTCGTGACAGCCCACCCTTATTTAGCAGTCTCTAAACTATAGTGGTTTATGAAAATTTCTTTTTTAATTTCTTATAGAGGTTTGAAAGTGTTTAGGAGAGAGATCAAAATTGTGAGAAATATGACATGAAAAAATTATATTATTGATGTATTGACAATGATACAATGACTATATATATATATATATGTGTGTGTGTGTGTGTGTGTGTTGCCATAGCTCACATGTTGCCTTGAGCAACTGTTTGATCCAAATTAGCTCACATGTTGCCATAGCCATTGCTCGATATTCTGCTTCTACACTAGATCGAGCAACTACATTTTGTTTCTTGCGCAACTATATATATATACATATATATGTGTTGCCATAGCTCACATGTTGCCTTGAGCAACTGTTTGATCCAAATTAGCTCACATGTTGCCATAGCCATTGCTCGATATTCTGCTTCTACACTAGATCGAGCAACTACATTTTGTTTCTTGCTCTTCCAAGACAACAAATTGCCTCCTACTAAAACACAATAACCAGACGTAGAACATCTACGAGAAGGTAATCTTGCTCAATCAGCATCTGAGTATCCAACGATCTGCTCATGGCCTCGATCCTCAAACAATAACTCTTTGCCTGGAGTCGATTTAATATACCAAAGAATGCGGACAACTGCATCCTAATGACTATCGCAGGAAGAATCCATAAAGTAACTTACAACGCCCACAGGAAAGGAAATGTCAAGTCTAGTCATTGTGAGATAATTCAATTTACCAACCAGCCGCCTATATTTTGCAGGCTCGCTAAGCGACTCCCTCTATCCTGGCAGAAGTTTAGAATTCGGATCCATCGAAGTGTTAATCTGTCTAGAACCTGTCATTCCTGTCTCCTCAAGAATGTCTGAGGCATACTTTTGTTATGAGACCACAATACCTTAGCTAGACTGAGCGATCTCAATACTCAAAAGATACTTTAGTCTGACCAAATCCTTAGTCTGAAAGTGTTAAAAAGAGATGTTGCTTCAATTTAGTAATACCATCATGATCATTGCCGGAAAACTTAGAAAAAAGTGATAAATAATTAATTTAGATTTATGTCATATAGATCTATAAGAGAGGTCATATTTTTTCTTGAAAATTGGTCCTTTGTTGAGTGTTGGAAAAAATATCATATATTAAATATATAAATATCATAAAGTTGTTACTAGCAATGACTGAATGTTCAAGCACTCATTACTTTTGGAGTCAAATACTATATTATTTATAAAGAAAAACTATTAATTCATACAAATATATAAACTTAGCACCCATTTTCCTTAGCAACTCCATATTATAATTTAGTTGAGAATCAATAATTTAAAATTCTAGGTTCGTCACTAGTCATTAACGTGAGAATAGAAGTAAGAGATACAAAGAAGTTTAATGTATCCATGGGTTCACATCAGAAATAAATATTGAGCTCATACATATTTACCCTTGTTATGTATTAGCTAAATAATATAATACAAAATGAGGTACCATGGTAGATGCTATGTTGATGAATTGTGCTAATTGACGGAACCAACCGAAAGTAAAATCGAGTAACAGGGACATAGAATTTGTGTACCTGCTAACAACAACGGAAGATTTTTTGCAGAATCTGTTTCAATCAATTGCCCGAATCCGATTTCGTCTCTCTTGGAAACGAAATTCTTGTTCACAAACTAAATGCCTTTTTCTTTCTTTTACTGTGTTTCTATCTTTGTAGGGAGATTATCACCGAGTGTTTTTCTCTGAAGAAGGGGAGCGTTGATTTATAGAGAGGAGAAGTTCTCAGTGAAAATAAAACTACCGTGAAAAACCAACCCACGTTGATTCCCATGCTCCCCCTTACTTCTCAACGTGCGGTAGTTTTATTTTAGGAGTTAAACCTTCCCTATGTAACTTCCCTTAATTATAGCTCCTTTAAAAAAACAGGCCGGGCCAGTCCATATGGGCGACCGGCGACCCAACTTCAATGTCCAACACCAACAATGGTCTCAACCAAAAGTTTGAACTATGAACAAGCACTATAAAGAGTAAGAATTTTAGGATAAGTAGATCTATTGAACATATGCAGTGCAAGTTTAATCAACATAAGAAGAACAAAATCGATGTAAACTTAAATGATAATGCGGTGCCTAAATTTTAAATTCACGCTCGTTGTCCAAGAATTTTTTTTTTTATAATTTATTAGGGTAAAATAAGAAAGACCTTAATTTAACATATACACACACATTTAAGCTTATTCCTTTTTTTTTAATAGTTTTTTGCAAATCATAAAATATTCTCTTTTTTAATTATTTGTGATGCTAAAATAGAAAGATACAATTTATTTACCTAAACCTTATTTTCTTGCATCAGCAAATTGGAATTCAGAATATTATTCTGTCACGCCCCGAACCTGGGCCTGGACGTAACACGACACTCGGTGCTTGACTACATGTGACCGAGCGAATCAACTGGCTGGCTGAATCAACATGTGGTATCATAACATACTAAATGCGAAAGATAAACTAACACATGCTGATATACTGAAAGTCTGGAAGATATAAATCAAAGTGCGAAAATACTAATACAATTGTGAAGCATGTTTGTAGCCAACATAACTTAATATGAAAAGCCTGTGACTCTGTCTAACTGTTACTCTAGTCTATGAAGCCTCTAATTTGTACTAAAAACACTGACTGTCTGAAAATACTAAAGACTGTAGTAATTATAATGCCCCGAAAGAACTGGGGATCACCAAATAGCTGGTATGAGAATCCTAGCGCTCTGAATCGTCAACCTGTAAATCATTACCTGCATCGTGAGATGCAGGCCCCGAGAAAAAGGGACGTCAATACATTTGAATTGCACTGGTATGTAAAGCAATTGAAAGAAAGAATTATAAATGCTGAAACTGAAACTGAGCTGATAACTGAGAATCGATAATTGATACTGAAATGATAACTATTGAAACAGAAACTGAAACGATAACTGATAGCTGATAAATGATAACTAAAATGATAACTAATAATTGATAACTGAAATGATAACTGAACAGATAACTGATAATTGATAACTAAAATGATAACTGATCACTGAACTGATAACTGACAACTTAACTGATAACTGGTAACTGAAATGATAACTGATAACTGAACTGAACAAAGGAAGTAAGGATATGAATACTCCCTCTTCTGAATGATGAACAACCTGTTTATCTGAATATTAAACTGCGGCCTCAGGCCCAATATATATGTGCACAAACTGCGGCCTCAGCCCCAAGTATACGTATACATAACTGCGACCTCAGGTCCAAAATGCATAAAGCATAAACTGCGGCCTCAGGCCCAAAGATGCATAAAGCATAAACTGCGGCCTCAGGCCCAAAGATGCATAAAGCATAAACTGCGGCTTCAGGCCCAAATACAGGTGTTCAACATTCACGAACTGAGAATTAAACTGCAATACAAAATAATGAAATACTGAATCACACTGAGTTACATGATACTGGAATATTGGATCACACTGAGTTACATAATACTGGAATGCTGAATGGGACTAGACTGAGACATGTATTCTTGAACTGATTATGAACACTGAAACTTCAGCTGTTTATGGCATACTGAGTAATCTATACTAAGACTCGGGGGCATCAAACCCAAGTCTATATTGAATACGCAATGAGCTCACAACGTTCAGAATGAAAGTGGTGAACGAGTTATGAATCTAGAGAATAGAAGTTCTGCAACTATTCAAGGAACTAGACTTAACTATATTTCTGAGGCAATTGAAATGTCGTAAAAGAAACGTAGTGTAGGGAGAATCATTAAAATTCCCAGACATAGAGAGTTAGCCTCACATACCATAACTTCCTGCTCTTGAGTGTAATACAACATTCGCCAACCCTTTCAACTTTAATCTATATCAACACAAGTCAAAAGGGATTCCATATTAGCAATAATTCTCATGTTTTGGTCACTTATGCATTTTATCAAACACTCGGTGGCATAAAGCTTCATAGCCCTTATTAATGGTGTCTCTACACCCAATAACCCATTCTCTTGCTCCTAGATAAATTCTAAAGTCTCAAATGGTTATAATCAACATTATTCTTTATCACCCATAAGGTAATCAACACCCATAACCAATAATAACCAATCAACAACCCAAACCTATCACCGTTCATGCTTTTCTATCAAATCCATCAACTCATATCTCATGAACTATAGTCTATAATCATTAATTCAATGATAGAATCAATTAGAGGGTGAAGATATTACCTTTTTGACGTTCAATCTTCTTGAATTCGAGTTCTAGGGTTTCTTCTCTCAACAATGGTGTCCCAATCAAATATCTAATGATATGGAGGGTTTACCCATGTTAATAAAATGTTGGGAAATTGAAATTAACTTAGAATCACCATTAGAACTTACCTTGGGTGGTGGAAGGACCCTTAAGGAGTTAGGTTTTTGAGAGTTTTCCTTTCTAGAGCAAGTTTTTATGTTTTGGGGCTGTGGGGGACGAAATAAGGCTAAAAAAACGACCCCCCACTAGCGCGTTCGCGCACCTGGAGGCTTGTTCGCGCTAGTGGTCGTGCTAAACGGCAGTAACACTGCCTCCCACTAGCACGATCGCGCACCTGGAGGCTTGTTCGCGCTACCGGGCGCGCATACGCCTACTGTTCTGAAAAACGTACATAACTTTTTGCACAGAGATCCGTTCAGGCTTCATAATATATTTTTGGAAATATGTTTCAAAGGCCTACAACTTTCATGCTTTGAGCTTTCCCCAATTCCTTACACATTTTCACCAAAACTTGATGGAAGACAGACCTTATGCAAACTTAGTCGATTTTGTCAAATCTTATGCACCTCACTTTCCATCTTGATTTTTAAACAACTATTTTCACCCATAATCATCTCGATGGGACATCACATGCTCAAAATATATCCTTACTACTCTTTAACTCATTCATACCTAAGCCGAATTTGCGGGGTGTTACATTATCTCTCCCTTGGGATCATTCTTCCTCGAATGATTGTCTTGACTGTAATTTCTGCTAACTCCGGACCTTAAATGAGTCTGGTGCAACCATGAACTTTCATTAACACTTGTATACTAAACTGAATGAATACATAATTACTGAACTGTTGTGATATTGAACTGAATGACTACTGTATTGACTGAATATTGGTCTGCCATGGATACGTGAATAATGAACTAGCATGGAAATATGAATATTGAACTGGCACGAATATTTGAGTAATCTTAGTACTAAGCTGGCATGAATGTCTAAGCATTGAACTAACATGAGTAGCTGAGTATTGAGCTGACATTAGTATCTGAGTACTGAACTGACATGAGTATCTGAGTACTGAACTGACATGAGTATCTCAGTACTGAACTGACATGAGTATCTGAGTAGTGAACTGACATGAGTATCTGAGTACTGAACTGACATGAGTATCTGAGTACTGGAAACTTGAATGTTATAACATGATATGTGAAATACTGGTTGTACCACCGCTAATTCTGGTGGCAACTCCAACTCATAAGCTATTTGACCGATTTTTTTTGTAGGATCCTATACAACGTGATATATTTGGGACCGAGCTTTTCCTTCTTCCCAAATATCATAACGCCTTTCATAGGCGAAACTTTCAGAAACACCCAATCACCAACTTGAACCAACCAATTGGCGATCTACACCTTCTCCCATACAGAGTTTCTCGCAGTGCTATCTTGATACTAGAATGGTAGGTGTTATTATTAGCAAGGTCAATGAGAGGTATATGGTCATTCCAATTACTCTTAACATTAAGGACATATCCTCAACTGTTTAAATAAATGCTCTGCCTGGCCATAAAGTTTACGACGTTCTTTTTCATGTCGTACAACCAATAAATCTCTTGGTCATGATGCATATTTGGGAACCTTGATGCAAAAATACCTAGAATTATGGGCTTCTAACATGATCTTCCCTCTTTAAGTCCATCTATGTCTGGGACACACAATCTGTCCTAGTACCTCAAAGTCCTATCATCTCCCCCTTATTCAAAAGCCAACGTCTTATTCTTGTGAATCGCCTCTTTCAACTACAACACGTAGGGATCATCAAATTGTTTCTCCTTCTCAACGGCTACTAAGGGGGAACAAGTCCTGTTCTAGACAACAACTCTGTCATCTTTAGAGTCCAAAGTCGAACTCCTATCTTGGCTGGTGAACTTCTTTTACCAGAGTTCTTTTATCTACCTCAATCATGAGTTATACTCCCCACACTTCTTCTTAAGAAATTCCTAAAAACACTTATAGAATTGTTGTGAGCTATGTCTTTAACCATTACTCTTAAGACTAGAGTCTCGTGCAATGGCACTACCCTCGTGATACATAACTGGGCATGATTTTATAGCTTTCTGTGATCACTTTATCATCAATGACTAAACTTGGTGATCATTCTACTCACTTTGTTTTTCTAACACATGCCAGACATAATCCTTATGTAATTACACAATTTTCCCTCATTACCGAACTGATTTTCTTTTTCATATCCCCTGCTACTATTCGAGTTTTCAGATATCTAACTACACTTACTGATGGTTTTCACATCACCCCCTTAGACAAAAGGTCTTATACATGTGGATCCTTCTCTTTTTGTTGGATCCAAATAACTCTCCTTATTTTCTGCAATTCTTTGCACTCTACGTTAATGACCATTCATCTTCCGACTTACTTTTGAGCAATCTTCCTTACAAAGAAAGACTAAATTATTCACTTAACAGAAAGCTAATGTATTCACAACTATCATACACAATCTTAATAATTTAACTCTGCTCTCACTGTCAATCCTGGAGACCACATTTCGATAATTCCTAAAGGCTATTCTTCTAGAGTTTGCTCTCTTATTGCTAGTAGGCGAATATACGAGATTATACTGACCAGCACATATGATTCGATTAAGGTCTGAATAATCAGGAATCCTATCTTCTTTTTTACCAGAAAAATCCGAACTAAATAATTTCTGCCTCGCCTGATCGTTGGTTACTGAGAGGTTAGAAGTCCATATCACTATACTTCGGATTTAACTTAAACTCTTTGGGTTCTAATACACGTTCGGTATTTCAAACTGTCATCCACTCACTAGAGTTAACCTGGCTAAGTGAATCAAATTGTACCTCTACTAGCTCTACTGAAATTGCTAATTTGTTGTATCTACTCAACACTTACTAAATATCCTTTTTCTAACCACCTGCTAGCGTCATATTCTCTTCTCCTGCTCTGAATAACTAAAATGAAGCATAAGGTTACTCCTAACTGCCCTCATCATCTGACCATATTCTTTTGCCGTGCACTATCATTCTTTTTGAATTATGCGCATGGATCGCACTTAGGGAAAGTTCATCTGTCTTAAACAAAATTGTAATATCTAACCCAAAACTTTCTATATACTTCAAAATCACTTCAGACTATAATCCTCCAACCTAAACACATAGTCATATCAAGGGGAACTGTCATATCTTTTATCTCACAATAATAGCCACTTCGTATATATATTCCCTAACATGGTACTTTCTAGTTCTGATTTGAATAAATCTAAACGACATAAAATCATTCCCTAAAATTCAATGTTGCCTGCTCTTGGTTCTCATTTCGTACATCATATTATTCTTAGCTATATTTCCCTTAGGCTCTTTTCTGCCCAAAACTATACTGACCAATTTTAGGGTCTGACATCTGAACTATCATCATCCAACTTGTGGCTCAATTCCCAAGAATCAAAAGAAATTGTTCTTTGAGGTAAAACACATACGACTACCATTCACAAACTTATCCTTCAGAGTATATGATAAATCACTTACTGTACCATCCGGCGATTTTCGGGTTTTAATCCTGACCTAAAATATGCGAAGGTTTCGCTATAATCACTGTTACTTACCTTTTCTTTGAGAACCCCTATGCATCACCATATACTCACAAGTCACCAGAAATTTTGATACACTGAAAATTGGAGATCTGGTAACTGAATAACTAATAACTGGCATCCTGAATAACCATAAACTTGCTAACTGAAAGATTGTATAACTGGTAATTGAGGTAAACTGATAACCATAAGACATCATAACTGCTTTTGTACTTTCTAATAAGGTTATGCTCTAATGTGTGCTAGTATCCATTGCATCCCACTTTTGACATCCTCTCAAGTCTCATATTTACCAAGCTGTACTCCATAATTATACCCCAATGGGCAATTATCCTCTCTAGGACCTTAGGTTTCTCATGCGCATCGCTTGGGCATCCAATACGTTTGGAAGTCGATAGGAAAAGAAGATTACCTATTGCTCTAAGTTTCATGGCACGATCTAGAGTAGAAAGAAGTGAGACAATCCTGAATGTCTTGGTAGTTAACCATTTATATAAGTGGCCGGCACACACATATAAAGGAAACTCCACTGGACACGGCTTCATAGACTCCCTAAGACTCTTGAACCTAGTGCTCTCATACCAAGCTTTGTCATGCCCCGAACCTGGGCCTGGACGTAACACGGCACTCGGTGCCTGACGACATGTGACCGAGCGAACCAACTGGCTGGCTGAATCAATATGTGGTATCATAACATACTGAATGCGGAAGATAAACTAACACATGCTGATATACTGAAAGTCTGGATGATATAAATCAAAGTGCGGAAATACTAATACAATTCTGAAATATATTTGTAGCCAACATGGCTTAACATGAAAAGCCTAAGACTCTGTCTAACTGTTACTCTAGTCTATGAAGCCTCTAATGAAGTACTAAAAACACTAACTGCCTGTAAATACTGAAAGACTCTAAAGTAATGATAATGCCCCGAAAGAACTGGGGATCACCAAACAGCTGGTACGAGAATTATAGCGCTCGGAATCATCAACCTGTAAATCATTACCTGCATTGTGAGATGCAGGCCCCCGGCAAAAGGGACGTCAGTACATTTGAATTGTACTGGTATGTAAAGTAACTGAAAGAAAGAATTATAAATACTGAAACTGAAACTAAGCTGATAACTGAGAATTTATAATTGATAACTGAAATAATAACTATTGAAACTGAAACTGAAATGATAACTGATTACTGATAACTGATAACTGGTAACTGAACTGATAACTGGTAACTGGTAACTGATAACTGAACTGATAACTGAAAAGATAACTGATAACTAACAACTGAACCGAATAAAGGAAGTAAGGATATGAATGCTCCCTCTTCTGAATGATGAACAACCTGTTTATCTGAATAATAAATTGCGGCCTCGGGCCCAATATATATATGTGCACAAACTGCGGCCTTAGGCCCAAGTATACGTATGCATAACTGCGACCTCAGGTCCAAAATGCATAAAGCATAAAATGCGGCCTCAGGCCCAAATACAGGTGTTCAACATTCAGGAACTGAGAATCATACTGCAATACATAATAGTGAAATACTGAATCATATTGAGTTACATAATACTGGAATACTGAATTCTACTGAGTTACATAATACTGGTAAACTGAATAGGACTAGAATGAGACATTTATTCTTGAACTGGTTATGAACACTGAAACTGCAACTGTTTATGACATGCTGAGTAAGCTATACTGAGACTTCGGGGAATCAAACCCAAGTCTATATTGAATACGAACTGAGCTCACAACGTTCAGAATGAAAGTGGTGAACGAGTTATGAAGCTAGAGAATAGAAGTTCTACAACTATTCAAGGAACTAGGTTTAACTATATTTCTGAGGCAATTGATACGTCGTAAAAGAAACGTAGTGTAGGGAGAATCATTAAAATTTCCAAACATAGAGAGTTAGCCTCACATACCTGAACTTCCTGCTCTTGAGTGTAATACAACCTTCGCTAACCCTTTCAACTTTAATCTATATCAATACAAGTCAAAGGGATTCCATAATAGCATAAATTCTCATGTTTTAGTCACTTAAACATTTTCTCAAACACTTGGTGACATAAAGCTTCATGGTCCTTATTAATGGTGTTTCTACACCCAACAAGCCATTCTCTTGATCCAAGATAAATTCTAAAGTCTCAAATGGTTGTAATCGATATTATTCTTTATCACCCATAAGGTAGTCAACACCCTTAACCAATAATAACACTCAACACCCCAAACCTATCACCGTTCATGCTTTTCTATCAAATCCATCAACTCATATCTCATGAACTATAGTCTATAATCATTAATTCAATGATAGAATCAATTAGAGGGTGAAGATATTACCTTTTTGACGTTCAATCTTCTTGAATTCGAGTTCTAGGGTTTCTTCTCTCAACAATGGTGTCCCAATCAAATATCTAATGATATGGAGGCTTTAACCATGTTAATAAAATGTTGGGAAATTGAAATTAACTTAGAATCACCATTAGAACTTACCTTGGGTGGTGGAAGGACCCTTAAGGAGTTAGGTTTTTGAGAGTTTTCCTTTCTAGAGCAAGTTTTTATGTTTTGGGGCTGTGGGGGACGAAATAAGGCTAAAAAAATGACTTCCTAAGTCGTCCACCGCGTCCCACTAGGTGCGAACGCAGTATCGACCGCGGTAAATCGCTGGGACACTGCCTCACCACCGCGGTCGCGGTAAAAACGCGGCAGGAACGCGGTGGTTACACACCTTTCTGTAAAACGGTTATAACTTTTTGTACAAAGCTCCGTTTGGGCTCCACAATATATCGCTGGAAAGATATTTCAAAGTCCTAAACCTTTCTTTCTTTGTGTTTTCCCAAATTCCTTACATAATTTCACTAGACCCTAATGGAAGATGGACCTTCTTCAAACTTAGTCGATTTTGTCAAATCTTATGCACCTCACTTTCCGTCTTGATTCCAAAACAGCTATTTTCACCCATAATCATCCCGATGGGACTTTACATGTCCAAAATATAACCTTAGTACTCCTTTAACTCATGCATACCTATTCCGAATGTACAGGATTTTACATTATCTCCCTCTTGGGATCATTCGTCCTCGAATGATTGTCTTGACTGTAACTTCTCCTAACTCCGGACCTTAAACGAGTCTGGTGCAAACATGAACTTTTATTAACACTTGCATAATAAACTGAATGAATACATGATTACTGAACTGTTGATATACTGAACTGAACTGCATTGACTGAATATTGATCTGCCATGGATACGTGAATACAGAACTAACATGGATATTCAAATATTGAACTGGCACGAATATTTGAGAATTGAACTAACTTCAATATCAGAGTACTAAGTTGGCATGAATATCTAAGTATTGGACTGACATGAGTAGCTGAGTATTGAACTGACATGGGTATCTGACTACTGAACCGGCATGAGTATCTGAGTACTGAACTGACATGAGTATTTGAGTACTGAACTGGCATGAGTATCTGAGTACTGAACTGACATGAGTATTTGAATACTGAACTGACATGAGTATCTGAGTACTGAACTGACATGAGTATTTGAGTGTTGGAAACTTGAATGTTATAACATGACACGTGAAATACTGGTTGTACCACCACTAATTCTGGTGGCAACTCCAACTCATAAGCTAATTGACCGATCCTTCGCAAGATTCTACATGGCACAATATAGTAGGGACTATGCTTTCCCTTCTTCCCAAATCTCATAATGCCTTTCATAGTCGAAACTTTCAGGAACACCCAATCACCAACTTGACCAACCAATTGGGGATCTACACCTTCTCCCATACAGAGCCTCGCACGATGCCATCTTGGTACTGAAATGGTAGGTGTTATTATTAGCAAGGTCAATGAGAGGTATGTGATCATCCCAACTACTGTAAACATCAAGGACATATCCTCAACTGTTTAAATAAAATGCTCTGCCTGGCCATAAAGTCTACGACGTTCCTTTTCATGTCGTTCAACCAATAAATCTCCTTGGTCATGATGCATATGTGGGAACCTGGATGGAAAGAATACCTAGAATTATGGGCTTCTAACATGATCTTCGCTCTTTAAGTCCATCTATGTCTGGGACACAAAATCTGTCCTAGTACCTCAAAGCACCATCATCTCCCCCTTATTCAAAAGCCATCGTCTTATACTTGTGAATCTCCTCTTTCAACTGCAACACGTAGGGATCATCAAATTGTTTCTCCTTCTCAACGTCTAGTAAGGGGGAACAAGTCCTGTTCTAGACAACAACTCCGTCATCTTTAGAGTCCAAAGTCGAGCTCCGATCTTGGCTGGTGAACTTCTTTTACCAGAGTTCTCTTATCTACCTCAATCATGAGTTATACTTCCCACACTTTATCTTCTTAAGAACTTCCTGAAAACACTTATAGAATTGTTGTGAGCTAAGTCTTTAACCAGTACTCCGAAGACTAGAGTCTCGTGAAATGGCACTATCCTCGTGATACATAACTGGGCATGATTTTATAGCTTTCTATGATCACTTTATCATCAATAACTAAACTCGGTGATCATTCTACTCACTTTGTTTTTCTTACACATGCTACACATAATCCGTGTGATAATTATACAATTTTCCCTCATTACCGAACTGATTTTCTTTTTCATATCCCATGCTACTATTCGAGTTTCAGATCTCCAACTGGACTTACTGAAAATTTTCACATCACCCCTTAGACCAAAGGTCTTATATCTGTAGATCCTTCTCTTTTTGCTGGGATTTAAATAACTTTCCTTATTCTCTGCAATTCTTTGCACTCTACGTCAATGATGACTCATCTTCCAACTTACTTCTGAGAAATCTTTCTTACTAGGAAAAACTAAATTATTCACTTAACGGAAAGCTAATGTATTCACAACTATTATACACAATCTTAATAGTTTAACTCTGCTCACACTGTCAATCCTGGAGAAACCACATTTCGATAATTCCTAAGGCTATTCTTCTATAGTTTGCTCTCCTATTGCTAGCTGATTATCTTTCCCACTATCATTGTACTTCGGGTTTAACATAAACTCCTTGGGTTCTAACACACGTTCGGTATTTCAAACAGTTATCCGCTCACTAGAGTTAACCTGGCTATGTGAATCAAATTACCTCTACTAGCTATGCTGAAAGTGCTAATTCACTGTATCAACTCAAAACTTACTTACTATTCTTTTACTAACCACCTGCTACCATCATGTTTTCTTGCTCTGCTTTGAATAACTAAAGTGAAGCATAAGATTATTCTAACTTCCCTCACCATCCGACCCTGTTCTACGGTCGCATACTATCCCTTTTTTTTCTTCTAACTATGTGCATGGATCACACTTAGGGAATTCATCTGCCTTAAATGAAATTGGGATATCTAACCCCAAACTTTCTATACAATACTAAATCATATCATACTATAAACATCCCGGGTAATCATTTAGTCACATAACCTAAGGGGGGGCTGTCTTATCTTTTATCTTACATCAATAGCTGCTTCTTATAGTAACTTACTAACATGGTACTTTTAGTTCTGCTTTGAATAAATATGAACAACTTAAAATCGTTCCCTGAAATTCACTATTGGTTGCTCTTGGTTCTCATTTCATACATCATATCTTCTAGCATTTGCATGAGTTGTACGAGATCACATATTTGGTAATAACAAACGTCTTTGACTCCTAGGTATTTTACCCTTAGCTCCTCCCTGTCCAAAACTATAGTGACCATCATTAGGGTCTGACATCTGGATTATCATCATCCAACTTGTTGCTCCATTTCCAAAAATTAAAAGAAATTGTTCCCTGAGGTAAAACACATATGATTACCATACACAAACTTATCCTTCAGAGTAACCATCATTTAATAAATCACTTACTGCACTATCCGGCGATTCTTGGGTCTTAATTCGGACCTAAAATTTGCGAAGATTTTGCTATAACCACTGTTACATACATTTTCTTTTAGCACCTATAGCCATCACTGTATACTCACCAGTAACCAGAATTTTGATACACTGAAAATTGGAGATCTGGTAACTAAATAACTAATAACTGGCATACTGAATAACCATAAACCTTCTAACTGAAAGATTGTATGACTAGTATCTGAGGTAAATTGATAACCATAAGACATGGTAACTGCTTTTGTACTTTCTCATAAGGTTATGCTCTAATCTGTACTAATATCCATTGCATCCCACTTTTAACATTATCTAAAGTCTCATATTTACCAACCTGTACACCATAATTATACCCCAATGGGCAATTATCCTCTCTAGGACCTTAGGTTTCTCCTGCGCGTCGCTTGGGCATCCAATACATTTGGAATTCGATAGCAAGAGAAGATTACCTATTGCTCTAAGTTTTATGGCACGATCTAGAGTAGAAAGAAATGAGACAATCATGGATGTCTTGGTAGTTAACCGTTTATATGAGTGGCCGGCACACACATATAAAGGAAACTCCACTAGACACGGCTTCATAGACTCCCTAGGACATTTGAACCTAGTGCTCTGATACCAAGCTCTGTCAGGCCCCGAACCTGGGCCTGGACGTAACACGGCACTCGGTGCCTGACTACATGTGACCGAGCGAACCAACTGGCTGGCTGAATCAACATGCGGTATCATAACATACTGAATGCGGAAGATAAACTAACACATGCTGATATACTGGAAGTCTGGATGAAATAAATCAAAGTGCGAAAATACTAATACAATTATGAAGCACGTTTGTAGCCAATATAGCTTAATATGAAAAGCCTGTGACTTTGTCTAACTGTTACTCTAGTCTATGAAGCCTCTAATTTGTACTGAAAACACTGACTGTCTGAAAATACTGAAGACTGTAGTAATGATAATGCCCCGAAAGAACTGGGGATCACCAAATAGTTGGTACGAGAGACCTAGCGCTCTGAATCATCAACCTGTAAATCATTACCAGCATCGTGAGATGCAGGCCCCGGGAAAAAGGGACGTTAGTACATTTGAATTGCACTGGTATGTAAAGCAATTGAACGAAAGAATTATAAATGCTGAAACTGAAACTGAGTTGATAACTGAGAATCGATAATACCTCAGGTCCAAAATGCATAAAGCATAAACTGCGGCCTCAGGCCCAAAGATGCATAAAGCATAAACTGCAGCCTCAGGCCCAAACACATGTGTTCAACATTCAGGAACTGAGAATTAAACTGCAATACATAATAATGAAATACTGAATCACACTGAGTTACATGATATTGGAATACTGGATCACACTGAGTTACATAATACTGGAATACTAGATCACGCTGAGTTACATAATACTGGAATACTGAATGGGACTAGACTGAGACATGTATTCTTGAACTGATTATGAACACTGAAACTTCAACTGTTTATGGCATACTGAGTAATCTATACTAAGACTCGGGGGCATCAAACCCAAGTCTATATTGAATACGCACTGAGCTCACAACGTTCAGAATGAAAGTGGTGAACGAGTTATGAAGCTAGAGAATAGAAGTTCTGCAACTATTCAAGGAACTAAACTTAACTATATTTCTGAGGCAATTGAAACGTCGTAAAAGAAACGTAGTGTAGGGAGAATCATTAAAATTCCCAAACATAGAGAGTTAACCTCACATACCTTAACTTCCTGCTCTTTGTGAGCACATGATTTTTGCCCTATATGAATTACTCCCATAAATTCAAAACAAAATAATTTCTTTCAGTGTTTGTAATTTTGTGGATTTTTGTGGCATTTACTGTTAATTGTTTGCATTTTTGTATGTGCATTTTAATTGGTGAAAAATACAAAAAGATATGTGCATTTCCATTTAGGGTCTTATTTTATATTTTTAGGTTAATTAGTTAATCAATTGTGGCAAAAATAAAAGAAAATAACAAAAATAGTTTATTTTGCATTTTTGGCCTTTTAAATTCGAATTTTATAGTTTTCTTTAATTTAGGACTTAGTTAATTTTGGAAAATGCAATTAGTATTAATTTTGTTTTAGGGATAAGTCAGGTTTTTATTTTTGTATTTAATAAAATCTAAAAATGAAAAAAAGGAGAAAAAGAAAATAAAATAAAAAGAAATGGTTGTGTTAATAAAGGAAAATGTTTGGGCCAGTCATTACTTAAAAATGCTCAGCCCAAATTCCCCCCCCCCCAACCCACGCAGCCAGCCCAAACCCCATTCCACACCCAAACCCACACCCAAAACTGGTCCAGTTCCCCCTTACCCCCCCACACGGCGTCGTTTCATCCAGAGTGATCAGGACCGTCAAAGTAAGGAGATCCAATGGCCCTGAAGCTAGGGTCCCTTAAGATATAAGTGTCCAAACACCCCCTACCCCTCTCACTCGTCTCTCACTCTTCCCCTGCAACGCCGCCGCCAGCCGCCGCCGGAAATCGCCCCACGGCGGCGGCAAATCTCCGATGACCCTCAAATTTACACCACAGCTCTGTCTCCCCTCCCTCATGCCCATAACACACTCTGTTCCCCTCAAATCCCATTGGAACGTGTCAAATCTTCCAAACCCTAGGGCGCCACCCTCAAATCCTCCACCACAGCCGGCGGCGCCACCTCCTTTCCTCACCAAATTAACACCCCAAAGTCTCCTTGACCCCTTCTTCCCAAATATGAAACCAGCTCCCTTCGAAAATCCCTGGAGGCTCTCGAATTTTGGAATCAAACTTAGCCCTAAGTTATGGTTTCGTCCAATTGAAGTTTTGGTGAAGTTTCAGGCTCATGGTGAGGTTATGCATGTATTTTTGATGAGGAAATACATGCTTAATCTCATAGTGAGCCAAGATTCGGAAGATTTGAAGGTTCTTTTTGATTGTTCACTGTCCAGGCTATTAGGGTATGCTCTTTCGCCTTTGTTTGTCAACCATTGTCCATTTCTCATCTTCTTCTGCCTATTTCTTTTATCGTTAGCACATCCATGTTTGCATGTTTAGCTCCAGATTAGTGTAGTCAATAATTGGTTCTGATTCTTAAGTTTAAACGTGTTTCCGTTTTTGTTCCTAGTTGGACCTGAATTCCACGAGTCCTTGAGACTCTGTGGATTGGCCCTAAGAGTTTTTTTTTGAATCATTAATGTCAAGGTTGGATTTTGAAAATCGAAGGGCCCAATAAGAATTCAATTTGGGTCTATTCAGACCCATTAATTTGGGTCAAGTGAGACCCAGATTTTGGTTGGGTTTTAGGGGTAATAAACAGGGGTTTAAAGGGTAATTGGGGACTGTAGTTAGGGAATCTTTAGTGTAAATGAAATAGGAAGCTTCTAGGAAGTTTGGGTAGGGCTTTTTAATTAAATTTCAGACTTTTGGTAGGTTAGCTTGGGTAACAAGTCAATAATTGAGGGATTTTTAGGCTAAAAATGAGAATTGAAGAGGGGGCAGAGGGCAAAACTAAAATCCTAAGGTGTGCCCTAGTCCCTTGCCTATAAAGGCGTCCTAAACTTGCCTTTCAAGGCAGGAAAAGGTGATAGAAAAATCGGAAAATCAAATAGCTAGAAATTCATAGAAAAGCTATTGTTTTATTGAGATCCTCCTTTGATTTTTTTTTTTAGTTTTCAATTGCTGAAAGTCATTGGTGTTGGTGTTGGTTACTCGATTTTAGTTCTCTAAATCATTCTGTTGGCTTTTAAATTTCTGGAGAACTCCTGAAAGCTGAGAATCTGGTGGTAAAATGAGTTGAGCTTGGGCATAAAGATGCTGGTCTAATTTTGTTGGTTGGTTGATTGTTCTGTTGAGTTTTTCTGAGGGAATCTCGTTGTTTCATTGCTGAGTGGTTGGATCTGGGCTGTTTGCTGTTGCTTACTGGTGGTTTGCTCACTCCTTTCTTTCGTTTTGCTTTCCAGGTATGTCCTTGGATATTGCGTGACATATGAAGTGTGGGTCAGAAACATGTAATCAAGCTTGAAGAGAAATGATAATTGTTACATGTTCCTCTGTTAATTTTCTTCGTATGCTCTTTAGTTTAGCTGTTAAGTTTATGTGTTTTGTATCATTACTATTGTGTGCCCTTGTGAGGTTTGGATTTGAATCTGCTCTAATGTAAATAATTCGGGGTTATTTGGACTTTTTTTAATGATGTTTACTGATTGAGAATTGAATCTATTAGTTGGTAAGTTAAGTTGGTTTGGCTTGGCCAAGACTAAAAGGCAGTAGTTCAAATTTTGGGGTCCAACACCCCTGATCCGTATTCTGTTTCTCATTTAGTTTCCAAGACTCGTTTTCTCATGTCTAATGCGTGGTTTTATGAGTTCTGGGGGTCCATTGTTCAGCCCTCCCCTTATTGTTTGTGTAATGGTTCTGTTCTATGAAGGATTTCGGACGAGGATCGTATTTGGTTTATGCTAGAAACACCTCTAGTTTAGTCTAGGTCTTCATATGTTTTCTTCTGATAAATTGAAATCGTGAATTTGTTTAAGTGTGTTAATGTGGGATTAGAATTCAGCATGTGAATTAAGTCTATTTTGAAATCATAATTTGTTCTTTCATTGGCAATTTAAATGAGTGCTTTTAAATGGTAAAATAGTGTCCAAATTTTGAAGGTCTCGTTGCAACTAAATTCCATACGACGGCTGAAATCTAGGACAATGACTTGGGCTGTAATTTTGGCCCAGTCATGCCAAGCTCTTCCGGTGTTCCTGACTCTGGGCTTCACGTTGTAGCCCAGACGTTTACGATTGCAGCTTGTTTAGATCCTGTTAGTGATTGCAAATCCCTCCCTTTAAGTTTAAATGTTCATTAATGTTTGAAAGTTTTTTTTAGCTTTAACTAACTAATTTTGTAAATAGTTAAGGGAGGTGTGCCATCCACCATTAAGTCACATATGGCCCTCGTTTAATTAATTTTGTTTTATCCTTAGAAATCGATGCGCTCCATTTAGCGAAATTTCCATGGCTCTCGCAAAGCAGCAAACGCGAAATTGCTTTAGGCGCGTTTGTTTAATAATTTACCTTCCTAAACTCGGGTGCGCATTTTTGAGACCCAAATCCAAATCTCAACGTTGGATAAAATGTGTTGCGGACTGCGGGTGCATTTATATGACGTGGTTCAAAACATATTTTAAATAACGTTGCAATCTTCCTTTTAAAAATGAATAAAAGCGGTTAAAGTTTAAAATTGCACAATAGGCTAAAACATGTTAAAATCAAATAATAGGCCAATTATAACAGTTGAGCGACCGTGCTAGAACCACGGAACCCGGGAATGCCTAACACCTTCTCCCGGGTTAATAGAATTTCTTACCTGGATTTCTGGTTCGCGGACTGTAATACAGAGTCAATCCTTTCCTCGATTCGGGATTTGAACCGGTAACTTGGGACGCCATAAATCTTCCAAGTGGCGACTCTGAATTCTTTAACTAAATAAATCCCGTTTCGATTGTCCTTTAATTGGAAAAACTCCCTTTATTATACCCTCTTCCGGGGGTGTAGTAAAAAGGAGGTGTGACAGCTCTGGCGACTCTGCTGGGGAAAAGAACCTAGAATCTCTGGTTTAGGGTTCAGAGTTCGAGCTTAGATGAATTGTTATATTTTGGCTTTGTTTATTATCTGATTTATTACATGTTTGGGACTAATGTGCAAATGTTGCTTTTTACCGCTTTGATATTATCTGAACTGTATATATAAACTGCTACGAAACCCTTTTCTTCTCATCTCGGGGATGTGCTCGCTGGTCAAGACTCCCTATTCTGTTAGTGTCATACCTTGAAATAAGAAAGAGGTTCGGACAAGTTACTAAGCCGGATGGCCTTTTGGTTCCCGGTACGTAGCCCCTTCCTCGACTCGAGTTGTCCACTCAGGTACACAGTCTAGAACATATACCGTGGTTTTGAACCTAGAATAACTCAGCCTCATGCCGGATCCCTAGTAGGAACGTTTGTTTGCATCATGTGCATTTGACTTAGGAGACTCAACACATGGGGTTGGGTCCGTCTAGGACAGGTGTACCCAAAATAACAGACCATCCTGATGCATCCTACTTGTGCATTTATCTGCTTTGGATTTGCATGCTGGCCAGCTTTCTGAATAAAAGGGGAGAGTTTGGGAAAAGAAAATGGCAGTGTGGGGGTTAAGAAGGGTAATCACCTGTTTTGAAAGAAAAAACCAACGTCCAAATGGTACTGAAACTTTGCCGAATTTTTTTGAAAATTTTTTGTTGTTTTAAAGAAAAGGAAAAAGGCGAAAAGGAAAATTTCTGTGTTGTTAGAAAAGAGAAAAAAAGAGTTGGTTTTTATTTTGTCAAAATTGCCCGAACTACGCCAGTTTGATTCTCACAGGGCTTGAGATACGTAGGCAACCCTCATCGCGTCCAACTTCACTTCTGCAAAACTAGCCCAAAAAGAACAAAATTTTATGGTAAATAAGTAAGGTGATGCCATTCTTGTCAAAAATAGCCGGATGTACCTAAAAGGGCACCGGAAGGATGTTCTTGCAAGAACAGCCACGTTTGGTCATTTTTAAATTTTTTGGCCGGTTACCGAACACAGCCTTAAAATCTTCTTCCTCGAGGTGTTGAAAGGACATATTGGCAAAGCCGGATATTTTTATGAAAATTTTAAAAAAATAGTGATAACTTTTTGAGTCGAAAATGAGTCTTGATTTTTTTTTCCTGTTAGTTTCCTTTTTGAGCTTGTTGGTTTTTATGGTGAAAATTCGGTAGGATGAGTCGTTGTAATCAAAATATTTTATTTTTATTTGAAAATCCCAAAATGTTATTATTTATTTTTATCCCCCAGAACTACGCTCGGTCTGATTCATGCGGGGTCATGATACGTAAGCAATCTCCATAGGATTCGACCATAACCAAGAGAAAAAAAAGAGTGATAAAAAAAAGAAAAAAATAGGGAAAAGAAAAGAGAGGAAAAGCAAGAGAGAAAAAGAAAAGAAGAAGAGCGAAAATAAGAAACCGAGATAAGGAAGCAATGGCAAAATAAGAGAGGGAAATGAGAGAATAAAACAAAGAGAAAGCAAAGGCAAGAATGAAAAAAAAAGAAAGAAAAAGAGGGAAAAAGAGAAGTTGCAGATGGAAATAAGGAAAAGCCGGGATGACGCAAGCAGCCGAGCAAATGCATAACAGAAACGGTTAACTGCTTAGGTGCATTCATTCCCCAAAATGTGTGGTTGCCAATCTGTTAAAGCCCTAATCGCTAACAAGGTTGTTGTTGATGTATTGAGCCCAGGTAGGTGGTTAGTTGATTGGCATTCTGGCAACTCACTCCTACAACACCCGGTCAAAAGACAAGCTGAACATGGCCAACCAAGAACTAGAGGCAAGTATTGTCGATCCGTCAAAAGAGGTGGAAGAGTTGGATGTTAATTCGATGAAAGAAGAGATGTATAAGTTAAAGCAGCAAATGGCTGAAATGTACCAGGCCTGGGCAAAAGGGCACCCACCACGGGTTTACCCTGCCAACCCTGCTTATATCCCCCCATTGGCTTAACCTCAGGAACCTCCTACTGTGAATTCATCTCCAGCATTTCCCCCCTACTAACAATGCTATGGCACCACTTCCCGAACACCACCAGCTCCACCACCAAAACAAGTCCCATACCCTCCTCCACCAATCACTCCTGTTTTTGTGGCACCTCCACCTGCTGCATTACACCGATCTTCCAGTGAGCCTCTGTTCCAGACTCACGACAACCAGTATTACCCCCCAGAGCCTACCTTCAAAGCTCCAGAACCATATTCCTACACTCCTCATTTTGATCTCCTGGCAGAAACTGAGAAGCCACCTAAGAATCCTGAGCAGGAGGAGATGTTTAGTAAAGTTAAGAGCTTGGAATAGTCTTTCAGGAACATGCAGGGGTTGGGTGGTCAAGTAAGCGTGGCTTATAAAGATCTATGTTTGTTCCCAGATGTTCAATTACCAGCAGGGTTTAAGATGCCCAAGTTTGATTTGTACGACGGGCAAGGTGATCTAGTGGCACACTTGAGAGGTTTTTGTAGCAAGATGAGAGGAGCTGGCGGGGGAGATGAGTTACTGATGGCATATTTCAGTCAAAGTTTAAGTGGTTCAGCGTTGGAGTGGTACACCCGACAAGATCACAGCAGGTGGTATACATGGGATGATCTAGCATAAGCATTTGCCTGCCATTTTCAGTACAATCTTGAAATTGTTCCAGATCGTCTGTCCTTGATGAAGATTGAGAAAAAGCCCGGTGAGAGTTTCAGAGAGTATGGATTCCGTTGGAGAGAGCAAGCAGCGAGGGTTGACCCTCCGATGAAAGAAAGTGAGATGGTTGATTATTTCTTGCAGGCCTTGGAGCCCACTTATTCTGGTCACTTGGTATCGGCAATAGGCAAGTCCTTCAATGAAGTGGTAAAAATGGGGGGCATGGTAGAAGAGGGACTCAAGTCCAATAAAATCATGAGCTACTTAGTAATTAAAGCAACCACCCAGCCATTCAAAACGGTACTGGGGGTGTACTTNAGTTCTGTGGTTGATCTTGATAAAGAGTTGATTGAAAGGGTCGAGAAGTTGTTCGACGATGTGAACATGGTGGAAGTTGGAGAGGGTTCTAGCAAGGCGGATGTGCAATTTGTCGGGCCAAGTGCAAAGATTAACAATTGGGAAGCTACTCCTCTCCTTACCCGGAAGGAGTTTTAGTAGTTTGCTTTGATTTTCTTTCAGTTTATCAGGATTATTCCAGGGTTGTAAGTCAGATTCTATGTTCCGTCCATTTGGATGTATAAACCTTGTTATCTTTTGATTTTCAATGAAATGCAATTTCCCTTTTTCATCATTCTTGATAGTTTTATTTTTGTTTTTCTTTTCTTCTTTACACAGTTCTTTTTATGCTGGTTTCAATGACATGACATGCATGAGGAATCTTCGGCCCAGTTTTAAAAGCCAAGCTAATTCTGAAAAGTTGAAATCCCATCCCTTCAGATTGTCGCTGAAGCCGAAATTGATGATGATGAGTGGGTCAGAACCCGCCTGAGCAATTGAGTTTGATCGATGAGAAAAGATTGGCAGCAGTGTGTCATGGCCAATTGTATCAACAGAGAATGGCAAGAGCATATAATAAGAAGGTGCGTCCACAGAAGTTTGAAGTGGGTCAGCACGTGTTGAGACGTATCCTTCCACATCAGGCTGAGGCCAAAGGCAAGTTCGCCCCAAACTGGCAAGGGCCATTCATCGTAACTAGAGTGTTGTCAAATGGTGTTTTGTATTTATCAGACATAGAAGGCAAGTGTGTAGAAATGGCCATCAATTCCGATGCGGTCAAGAGATACTATGTATGATTTTCTCTGGTTAAATTGTGTTTGTTTGTACTTGGCATGTTTTGAAGATTGGAATGACGAAGGCATTTTGTTCTGCTATCTAAATACTTTATCCTTTGTTACCCCTTTGAGCCTTATTTATTTCCTTTCATACCCCTCTTTCGGAATCAGTAGCAGAGATCAGAAACACAAGTGTGAAAGACAAGTAAAGAAAAGAGAAAAAAGAGAAAAGAAAAAAAAAAGAAAAAAAAAGAAAAAAGAAGAAGAAAAAGAAAAAAACAACAAAAAGAGAAAAGGAAGAAAGAAAAGAAAAGAAGAGAAAGTGGAAGAAAAATAAAGGAAAATCACAGCAATAAAGTAATTTCTATGACACGAACTACGTTCGACCTGTTTCCTTTTAAGGATACGTAGGCAGCCTGACGGTTCGGTCCCATCAAAATAAAAATCCAAAAGTCCCCAAGCAAGAAACCGGGCAAAAGTGTGGTTGTTGTAAGAAATCTGATTCCGAAAGTTGTAATTGAACCCATGTTGAATTGTTTTGAGCCTTGATACCCTTTCTTTCTAACCCCATCCAAAAGCCCACATTACGGTCCAAAGAAAGACCTTCTGATCAGTCTTCGAGAGATGCCAAGTCGAGCAAGTAGAGGTGATTCATTTCAGGGGCAACACTCTGGTCCAAGCAGGAAAACGAAAATGAAAGAACCTTATTGGTGAAAATAAGGCGACGGGAGCTGAGAGAAATCAAAAATGAGAGAGTCTTATTGGTGAAAACCCTCACGGGCACCGTAAAGCGACGGGAGCTGAGAGAAATCAAAAATGAGAGAGTCTTATTTGTGAAAACCCTCACGGGCACCGTAGGGCGACGGGAGCTGAGAGAAATCAAAATGAGAGAGTCTTATTGGTGAAAACCCGCACGGGCACCTTAGGGCGAAAGTGAGTTGAGAGATGAACAAATGAGAGAGGTCAGCGGGTGAAAACCTTTCAGGGCACCGCAGGATAAACAAGGTTAAGGTTTGGGTGAAGAAATTAGGTTGTGGAATTCTGGGGAAACAAAGTATGGCAACTGAAAGTTGGTTGGCTGGACGGGGTGGGCCGGTTAATCCAAAATGAATGTCATGATCATTGGTGCCAGCTGTTCCACTCAGATAAGTCTCTTTTTCTTTTTCCTTTTAGCAAGTCGTCCTGTTTTGAATTTTCTTTATCCTTAACTCTCAAGGTCATTGCATTTCATTTCTTTTGGGGTCTGTTTCTTTAAGATGTTTCAATGTCAGTCTTGTTCAAAGCAAATAAGAAAGGATTTCAAAGCTCACTACCAAATTCCAAAATTGCAAAGCACAGTGTGGCCAGAACATACCAAAGATAGCATGATGTAAAGTGGGATATAAGGAGTCACCGGAAGTTTCATCGGTGGAATGACATGGTAATTTCATGGGAGATGCAAAGGTTCAGATAAAGGGGTCAGAGATGTAAAACAACGGTTTGGGTATAGAACACTCGGGTCATCAAAGGTCATGAGGTTTGAAGGTCAGTCAAAAAGTCAAGCGGTTTAGGGCCAGTTCGGGGAAGCAAGTCAAAGCAAAACATGGCAGCGGAGACATCTTCAGCAAGAATGCCATCAACTAACCACCATTTTAAACTGACAAGATTTTTCTTTGATTGAAACAGGGGCAAAAATTTTGTTTGTTTCGGAGAAGCTCTCCGTAGGGGAAAGAGCAAGCACCAAAACAGGTTTGACCGTAAACCCTCAGGACCCTCCTGGAAAATTGGGCTTAGTTAAATTTCCAAACAGTCATGAATAGCATAGTTTAGCATAAAGGAATGTAAGTTGGTTTCAAAGTTTGCATGTTTAAGATAGGATTCAATTAGGAGTTTTCAGGACCCCCCCCCCCCCTGAATAATGGGACCTAGTTTTAAGATTTCAATTAGATAAAAAGATGTAGCGTGAATTCTGTTGTAGGGTAGTATAATTCAGTCGTAAAATTGTCATTTTTAAGATAAGACTTGATTTTGATTTTCAGGACCTTCCTGGATAGTAGGATGTAGTTATAGGACCTTCTTAGATAACAAGACTTAGCGGAAGTAATACCTTGGATTTATAATTGTCGTTTAATTAAGAGTTGTCAGGACCCCCCTGGATAATAGGACATAGCTTTCAAATTCTTAGTAATAGTTGGTAGAATAATTCAGTTTAACACTCACCTATGTGCCCAGCTACCAAACTAGGGCAGAAATTTTCTTTGTTTTTGTTTATTTTGTTGAAATCAGGAGCCCACCTGGAGAACAGGGAATACAATTCAAGTCAGCAGTCAGGAGCCCACCTGGAGAACAGGGAATACATTTCAAGTTTAGCAGTCAGGAGCCCACCTGGAGAACAGGGAATACATTTCAAGTTTAGCAATCAGGAGCCTGCCTGCAGAGCATGGGAATACATTCAAGTTCAGCAATCAGGAGCCCTCCTGGAGAACAGGGAATACAATTCAAGTCAGCAGTCAGGAGTCCACCTGGAGAACAGGGAATACATTTCAAGTTCAGCAGTCAGGAGTCCACCTGGAGAACAGGGAATACATTTCAAGTTCAGCAGTCAGGAGCCCACCAGGAGAACATGGGAATACATTCAAGTTTCAGCAATCAGGCGGCCACTTGGCAAGGTAGTACAGTTCAAGTTTCAGCTTTCAAGTTCTTATTGATATTTGGTAACATGATTCGGTTTACACTCATATATATGCCCAGCTACCAAACTGGGGCAGAAATTTTCATTGTTTTGTTTATTTTGTTGAAATCAGGCGCCACCTGGAGAACAGGGAATACATTCAAGTCAGCAGTCAGGAGCCCACCTGGAGAACAGGGAATACAATTCAAGTCAGCAGTTAGGAGCCCACTTGGAGAACAGGGAATACATTCAAGTCAGCAGTCAGGAGCCCACCTGAAGAACGAAGGAATACATTTCAAGTCAGCAGTCAGGAGCCCGCCTGAAGAACAGAGGAATACATTTCAAGTCAGCAGTCAGGAGCCCGCTTGAAGAACAGAGGAATACATTTCAAGTCAGCAGTCAGGAGCCCGCCTGAAGAACAGAGGAATACATTCAAGTTTTAGCAGTCAGGAGCCTGCCTGAAGAACAGAGGAATACATTTCAAGTC
>NW_017670904.1:239692-242120 GCF_001879085.1 Nicotiana attenuata | reverse complement strand
TACCAGGCCTGGGCCAAAAGGGCACCCACCACGGGTTTACCCTGCCAACCCTGCTTATATCCCCCCATTGGCTTAACCTCAGGAACCTCCTACTGTGAATTCATCTCCAGCATTTCCCCCCTACTAACAATGCTATGGCACCACTTCCCGAACACCACCAGCTCCACCACCAAAACAAGTCCCATACCCTCCTCCACCAATCACTCCTGTTTTTGTGGCACCTCCACCTGCTGCATTACACCGATCTTCCAGTGAGCCTCTGTTCCAGACTCACGACAACCAGTATTACCCCCCAGAGCCTACCTTCAAAGCTCCAGAACCATATTCCTACACTCCTCCATTTGATCTCCCGGCAGAGAGTGAGAAGCCACCTAAGAATCCTGAGCAGGAGGAGATGTTTAGGAAAGTCAAGAGCTTGGAACAATCTTTCAGGAATATACAGGGGTTAGGTGGTCAAGTAAGCGTGGCATATAAAGATCTATGTCTGTTCCCAGATGTTCAATTACCAGCAGGGTATAAGATGCCCAAGTTTGATTTGTACGACGGGCATGGGGATCCAGTGGCACACCTGAGAGATTTTTGTAGCAAGATGAGANGCAAGGGAGTACAGTTCAAGTTTCAGCTTTCAAGTTCTTATTGATATTTGGTAACATGATTCGGTTTACACTCATATATATGCCCAGCTACCAAACTGGGGCAGAAATTTTCTTTGTTTTTGTTTATTTTGTTAAAATCAGGCGCCCACCTGGAGAACAGGGAATACATTCAAGTCAGCAGTCAGGAGCCCACCTGGAGAACAGGGAATACAATTCAAGTCAGCAGTCAGGAGTCCACCTGGAGAACAGGGAATACATTTCAAGTTCAGCAGTCAGGAGCCCACCAGGAGAACATGGGAATACATTCAAGTTCAGCAATCAGGCGCCCACCTGGAGAGCACGGGAATACAATTCAAGTCAGCAGTTAGGAGCCCACTTGGAGAACAGGGAATACATTCAAGTCAGCAGTCAGGAGCCCACCTGAAGAACAAGGAATACATTTCAAGTTCAGCCATCAGGAGCCCGCCTGGAGAGCATGGGAATACATTCAACAGGAGCCCGCCTGGAGAGCATGGGAATACATTTCGAGTTCAGCAATCAGGAGCCCGCCTGGAAAGCAAGGGAATACAATTCAAGTTCAGCAGTCAGGTGTCCAACTGGAGAAAGAGGCAACATCTCAAAATACAGTTCAAAACTCAGGCGTCCACCTGGAGAAAAGGAAAGCATCTCAGAATGTAGTTCAAGTTTTGGCAGTCAGGCATCCACCTGAAGAAAGCGAAAACATCTCAGATTACATTTCAAGTCGACAACAGAGGAATTTCACTAGGAGAATACAAGTCAGCGTGGCAACGAGAGCTGCAAGAGCAAGTTTGAAGATATAGATAGGATTTTTATAATGCATAGATCATTGTCTAGTCTAGCTTCTTTTTTATTTTGACATGGTGTAATAAGGGGGATCAGTAAGTTGTAGCAGCAGCAGCAGCAACAGTGAAATCACAGCTTCATGGTAGTCCCAGCTACCAAACCTTCCAGAACTACACTGACCTGATTCCTTTTTGGCCAAGAATATGTAGGCAACCTCAGAAGCAGGGTGCGGTCAACTCTTTCAAAAATGCTTCCCACGGAGTATTCAAACGGGCAAAAATCGCTTGTATCCGCTTACTTTATCTTTGCACGAAAACTCTTCGTGTTTCCGAGCAAAGAGGGGCAGCTGTGAGCACGTGATTTTTGCCCTATATGAATTACTCCCATAAATTCAAAATAAAATAATTTCTTTCAGTGTTTGCAATTTTGAGGATTTTCGTGGCATTTTCTGTTAATTGTTTGCATTTTTGTCTGTGAATTTTAATTGGTGAAAGAATACAAAAAGATATGTGCATTTGCATTTAGGGTCCTGTTTTTATATTTTTAGGTTAATTAGTTAATCAATTGTGGCAAAAATGAAAGAAAATAACAACAATAGTTTATTTTGCATTTTTGGCCTTTTAAATTCGAATTTTATAGTTTTCATTAATTTAGGACTTAGTTAATTTTGGAAAATGCAATTAGTATTCATTTTGTTTTAGGGATAAGTCAGGTTTTTATTTTTGTATTTAAAAAAATCTGAAAATGAAAAAAAGGAGAAAAAGAAAAGAAAATAAAAAGAAATGGTTGTGTTAATAAAGGAAAATATTTGGGCCAATCTTTATTTAAAAATTCTCAGCCCAAATTTCCCCCCCCCCCTAACCCACGCAGCCAGCCCAAGCCTCATTCCATACCCAAACCTACACCCAAAACTGGTCCAGTTCCCCCTTACCCCCCACACGGCGTCGTTTCATCCAGAGTAATCAGGACCGTCGAGGTAAGGAGATCCAATGGCCCTGAAGCTATGATCCCTTATGATATAAGTGTCC
>NW_017670904.1:199538-239672 GCF_001879085.1 Nicotiana attenuata | reverse complement strand
CACCCCCCCCCCCCCCGACCCCTCTCACTCGTCTCTCACCCTTCCCCTGTAACGCCGCCGCCAGCCGCAGCCGAAAATCGCCCCACGGCGGCAGCACGTCTCCGATGACCCTCAAATTTACACCACAGCTCCGTCTCCCCCCCTCATGCCCATACCACACTCCGTTCCCCTCAAATCCCATTGGAACGTGTCAAATCTTCCAAACCCTAGGGCTCCGCCCTCAAATCCACCACCACAGCCGGCGGCGCCACCTCCTTTCCTCACCCAATTAACACCCCAAAGCCTCTTTGACCCCTTGTTCCCAAATCTGAAACCAGCTCCCTTCGAACATCCCTGGAGGCTCTCGAATTTTGTAATCAAACTTAGCCCTGAGTTATGGTTTCATCCAATTGATGTTTTGGTGAAGTTTCAGGCTCATGGTGGGGTTATGCATGTATTTTTGATGAGGAAATACATGCTTATCTCATAGTGAGCCAAGATTCGGAAGATTTGAAGGTTCTTTTTGAGTGCTCACTGTCCAGGCTATTAGGGTATGCTCATTCTCCTTCGTTTGTCAACCATTGTCCATTTCTCATCTTCTTCTGCCTATTTCTTTTCTCATTAGCACATCCATGTTTGCATGTTTAGCTCCAGATTAGTGTAGTCAATAATTGGTTCTGATTCTTAAGTTTAAACGTGTTTCCGTTTTTGTTCCTAGGTGGACCTGAATTCCACGAGTCCTTGAGACTCTCTGGATTGGCCCTGAGAGTTTTTTTGAATCATTAATGTCAAGGTTGGATTTTGAAAATCGAAGGGCCCAATAAGTTCAATTTGGGTCTATTCAGACCCATTAATTTGGGTCAAGTGAGACCCAGATTTTGGTTGGGATTTAAGGGGTAATAAACAGGGGTTTAAAGGATAATTTGGGGACTGTAGTTAGGGAATCTTTAGTGTAACAGAAATAGGAAGCTTCTAGGAAGTTTGGTTAGGGATTTTTAATTAAATTTCAGACTTTTGGTAGGTTAGCTTGGGTAACAAGTCAATAATTGAGGGATTTTTAGGCTAAAAATGAGAATTGAAGAGGGGGTAGAGGGCAAAACTAAAATCCTAAGGTCTGCCCTAGTCCCTTACCTATAAAGGCATCCTAAACTTGCCTTTCAAGGCAGGAAAAGGTGATAGAAAAATCGGAAAATCAAATAGCTAGAATTTCATAGAAAAGCTATTGTTTTATTGAGATCCTCCTTTGATTTTTTTTTTTAGTTTTCAATTGCTAAAAGTCATTGGTGTTGGTATTGGTTACTCGGTTTTAATTCTCTAAATCATTCTGTTGGCTTTTAAATTTCTGGAGAACTCCTGAAAGCTGAGAATCTGGTGGTAAAATGAGTTGAGCTTGGGTATAAAATATATTGGTTGGTTGATTGTTCTGTTGAGTTTTTCTGAGGGAATCTCGTTGTTTCATTGCTGAGTGGTTGGATCTGGGCTGTTTGCTGTTGCTTACTGTTGGTTTGCTCATTCCTTTCTTTCGTTTTGCTTTCTAGGTATGTCCTTGGATCTTGAGTGACATATGAAGTGTGGGTCAGAAACATGTAATCAAGCTTGAAGAGAAATGATAATCGTTACATGTTCCTTTGTTAATTTTCTTCGTATGCTCTCTAGTTTAGATGTTAAGTTTATGTGTTTGTATCATTAATGTTGTGTGCCCTTGTGAGGTTTGGATTTGAATCTGCTCTAATGTAAATAATTCGGGATTATTTGGTCTTTTTTTTAAGATGTTTACTAATTGAGAATTGAATCTATTAGTTGGTTAGTTAAGTTGGTTTGGCTTGGCCAAGATTAAAAGGCGGTAGTTCAAATTTTGGGGTCCAACACCCCTGATCCGTATACTGTTTCTTATTTAGTTTCCAAGACTTGTTTTCTCATGTCTAAAGCGTAGTTTTATGAGTTCAGGGGTTCATTGTTCAGCCCTTCCCTTATTGTTTGTGTAATGGTTCTGTTCTATGAAGGATTTCGGATGAGGATCGTATTTTGTTTATGCTGGAAACACCTCTAGTTTAGTCTAGGTCTTCATATGTTTTCTTCTGATAAATTGAAATCGTGAATTTATTTAAGTGTGTTAATGTGGGGTCAGAATTCAACATGTGAATTAAGTCTATTTTGAAATCTTAATTTGTTCTTTCATTCGCAATTTAAATGAGTGCTTTTAAATGGTAAAATAGTGTCCAAATTCTGAAGGTCTCGTTGCAACTAAATTCCACACATGGCTGAAGTCCAGCACAATGACTTGGGCTGTAATTTTGGCCCAGTCATGCCAAGCTCTTGTTCCGGTGTTCCTGATTCTGGGCTTCACGTTGTAGCCCAGACGTTTACGATTGCAGCTTGTTTGGATCCTGTTAGTGATTGCAAATCCCTCCCTTTAAGTTTAAATGTTCATTAATGGTTGAACGTTTTTTTTAGCTTTAACTAACTAATTTTGTAAATAGTTAAGGGAGGTGTGTCATCCACCATTAAATCACATATGGCCCTCGTTTAATTAATTTTGTTTTATCCTTAGAAATCGAGGCGCGCCATTTAGCGAAATTTTCATGGCCCTCACAAAGCTGCAAACGCGAAATTGCTTTAGGCGCGTTAGCTTAATAATTTACCTTCCTAAACTCGGGTGTGCATTTATGTGACCCAAATTCAAATCTCAACGTTGGATAAAATGTGTTGCGGACTGCGGGTGCATTTATGTGACGTGGTTCAAAATATATTTTAAATAACGTTGCAATCTTCCTTTTAAAAATGAATAAAAGCGGTTAAAGTTTAAAATTGTACAATGGGCTAAAACATGTTAAAATCAGATAATAGGCCAACTATAACAGTTGAGCGACCATGCTAGAACCACGGAACTCGGGAATGCCTAACACCTTCTCCCGGATTAACAGAATTCCTTACCCGAATTTCTGGTTCGCGGACTGTAATACAGAGTCAATCCTTTCCTCGATTCAGGATTTGAACTGGTAACTTGGGACACCATAAATCTCCCAAGTGGCGACTCTGAATTCTTTAACTAAATAAATCTCGTTTCGATTGTCCTTTAATTGGAAAAACTCCCTTTATTATACCCTCTTCCGAGGGTGTAGTAAAAAGGAGGTGTGACACTCTTGAATGTAATACAACATTCGCCAACCCTTTCAACTTCAATCTATATCAACACAAGTCAAAAGGGATTCCATATTAGCAATAATTCTCATGTTTTGGTCACTTAAGCATTTTATCAAACACTCGATGGCATAAAGCTTCATAGCCCTTATTAATGGTGTCTCTACACTCAATAACCCATTCTCTTGCTCCTAGATAAATTCTAAAGTCTCAAATGGTTATAATCAACATTATTCTTTATCACCCATAAGGTAATCAACACCCATAACCAATAATAACCAATCAACAACCCAAGCCAATCACCGTTCATGCTTTTCTATCAAACCCATCAACTCATATCTCATGAACTAGAGTCTATAATCATTAATTCAATGATAGAATCAATTAGAGAGTGAAGATATTACCTTTTTGACGTTCAATCTTCTTGAATTCGAGTTCTAGGGTTTCTTCTCTCAACAATGGTGTCCCAATCGAATATCTAATGATATGGAGGCTTTACCCATGTTAATAAGATGTTGGAAAATTGAAATTAACTTAGAATCACCATTAGAACTAACCTTGGGTGGTGGAAGGACCCTTAAGGAGTTAGGTTTTTGAGAGTTTTCCTTTCTAGAGCAAGTTTTTATGTTTTGGGGCTGTGGGGGACGAAATAAGGCTAAAAAACTGACTTCCCAAGTCGTCCACCGCGTCCTAGTAGGTGCGACCGCGGTAAATCGTTGGGACATTGCCTCACCACCGCGGTCGCGGTAAAAATGCGGCAGGAACACGGAAGACGGACCTACAACTTTCTTGCTTTGTGTTTTCCCAAATTCCTTACACAATTTCACTAAACCCTGTCGGAAGACGGACCTTCTGCAAACTTAGTCGATTTTGTCAAATCTTATGCACCTCACTCTCCGTCTTGATTCCAAAACAACTATTTTCACCCATAATCATCCCGATGTAACTTTACATGTCCAAAATATAACCTTACTACTCCTTTATCTCATGCATATCTAATCCGAATGTACTGGATGTTACATGTTCCCATTTGATAACCAAAGTGAGGCTTGCAGATCTCTCCAAATAAACATTTTTAAGAACTTGTGAAATTAAATTAAAATGCATTTCATATTAAATATTCAAAAGATATTGATGTATCATTCTCCCATCATTCTCCCAACCAGCAACATCGATTAGTAATTTGGCATTCATCGCTCAGTGTAGTATCTGTTGCAAGCTAACAATAGATGATGATGATGCTTAGAGATTATACATGAGAGGTATCTGTTTGCACCATAAATTAATATTTAATATTGAAAAATTCCAACTTTGTTTGCTTTTCTAAGTTTTATATATAATTTAATCATGGCATTTTCGAACTATTTCCCGTATTGAGATTATGCACACACTTGTATTTAATTTATTTTCTTACTTGTATTAGTTGCTTAGTTAGTTGCTCCGTTGTCAGCTAGTTGCCAACTGTATAAATGTGTATGAGTAGAGGAAATATATTTTATGCAATGGAATAATAATTTATTTTTCCAATTGAGTGCTCTAATACTCTAGAAGCTTCTACTGGGATTTCTCCTCTCTCTCTATAGGGTTTTGCTTGTCCACCATTAGAGCTCGCTTGACTCATTTCTTCTTCTGTTTCTCGTGATTCGCAATTCATGTGACATTCTTTACTTTTTGTCCCATTGAAGAAGCAGTTGTAATTCTTACTTGGCAAATAGCTATGAATCAAGAATTTGAGGCACTATATTCAAATAACACCTAGAGTCTAGTGAAACTCCCAGCTGGTAAAAAGGCAATAAGTTGCCAATGGTGTATAAAGTAAAGTATAGGGCAAGTGTTGAAAGATTCAAAGCCAGGCTAGTAATGAAAGGATACAATCAATAGGCTGGGATAGACTATACGGAAACATTCTCACTTATTGTAAAAATAACAATTGTGAGAGCTTTAGTTGGGACAACAGTGAAGAAGGGATGACAGATTTTTCAATTGGATGTCAATAATACCTTTTTTATGGGGATTTACATGAAGAAGTATATATAGAATTACCTTAAGGCCTTGTTGCGGACAAGCAAAACCTGATATGCAAATTGATTAAATCTTTATATGGACTCAAATAGGTAAACAGACAATGGTATGAGAAATTAACTGTAGTACTGTGCTATGGAGAATACACACATTCACTGCTAGACTACTCATTATTTTACAAGAAGGATGACTCCTTAGTAGTATTTATAGTTGTTTACGTAGATGATGTTATTGTAACAAGCACTCACCGGGAGAAAATCGATTCATTAAAAAATTCTTGCATAAAACGTTCAAGATAAATATCTAGGAAGGCTACAATATTTCTTGGGGTTGAAAATGCTTTATAAGGATGATGGAGTTCTGATATCCTGAGAGAAAGTTCACTATGTGTAACGATCCAGCCGATTGTTTCGAGAGTTGTAGCTCCGTTCTTCCATTTTTCTGCTCCTTTTATACTCTACAACTGTTATATGGCTTAACGGGTTGGTTGGTTCGGGTCCGAAGAGGTTTCGGAGTGTATTGAGACACTTAGTCTCATAATTGAAAGCTTAAGTTGGAAAAAGTTGACCGGATATTGACTTATGTATAAATGACCACGAATTTGAATTTTTATGGTTTCGTTAGCTCCGTTGGGTGATTCTGGACTTAGGAGCATGTGCGGATTGTGATTTGGAGGACCGTAGTAGAATTAGGCTTGAAATGGCGAAAGATAGAATTTTGGAAAGTTTGACCGAGAGTGAACTTTTTGATATCGGGGTCGGATTGGATTTTCGGAAGTTGGAGTAGGTTCATGGGGTCATTTTTTGACTTGTGTGCAAAATTTGTGGTCAATCGGACGTGATTTGATAGGTCTCGACGTCGTTTGTAGAATTTGGAAATTTCGAAGTTCATTAGGCTTGAATCTATGTGTGATTCCTGTTTTTGATGTTGTTTGAGGAGGTTTGACGATTCAGCTAAGTTCGTATGATGTTTTGGGACTTGTTGGTATGTTTGGTTGAGGTCCCGGGGGCCTCGGGTTGATTACAGGTGGTTAACAGACTTGGATTGAATTAGGGAAGCAGCTGAAGTTTTTGGTTACTGCTGGTGTAATCGCACCTGCGGAGTGGGCGCCGCAGGTGCGAGCTCAAAGAAGCTGGAAAGGAGCCGCAGAAGCGGCCAGGAAGGATTTGGTTGGGGTCGCAGGTGAGAGGTCCTTTCCGCACCTGCGAGGCCGAAGATGCAGACGAATTGGCGCAGAAGCACTTCCGCAGAAGCGGATAATTGGTCATAGGAGCGGAGGCAGCTGGGATTAGTGATTTTCGCAAAAGTGCTTGATTTTTCCGCAAAAGCGGACGCGCAGGTGCAGGAGTGCCTGGGAAGAACATATATATGCGAGGGTTCCGAGATTTTTATACCATTTCTAACATTTTGAGTTCGGATTTTGGAGATTCTTTAGAGGGTTTTCAAGGGGATTCTTGAGGTAAGCTCATTGTGTTCATTTTCCTTCGATAATTATGTTTCCCCAATGATTTTTCCACCTAGTTGGTGTATTTTTGAGGTGTAATTTGGGGATTTGAGGCTAGAGATTTGGAGAGTTTATTTTGGGGATTTGAATGGCCATTTGGTATCGGATTTTGATGAATTGGTATTACTAGGCTCGTGAGTGAATGGGCTTTCGTTTTTTGTAACTTTTGTCGGATTTCGAGACATGGGCCAGGGACCGACTTTTGGGCAATTTTAGATTTTTGCTTATAATTTTGCATTTTTCTTGTGGAAATGATTCATTTAGCCCGTATTGATTGTATTGTGCTGCTTGTGGCTAGATTCGGAACATTTGGAGGCCGACTTACGAGACAAAGGCATATTGGAGTAGAGTTTTGCTGTGATTGAGGTAAGTAACAGTTCTAAATCTGGTTCTGAGGGTATGAAATCCCGGATTTTGCATTATGTGATTGGTTTGGAGGTGACGCACATGCTAGGTTATGGACGTGTGGGCGTACGCCGTAGGAATGGTTACTTGGTCCATTTCGTGGAACTGTAAAGTTGAATAACTTGTTGTTAGCCATATGCTCTCCCTGTGTTATAGAAATTTGACTGCTAATCATGTTAGAAATTGTGTTTAGGGCATTTGTTGATACTGTTGGGACCCGCAGAGGTCGTGTACTTGTTTAATTATTTGCTAATTGTTGTCTGGTACTCAGTCACGATTTGACTTGCGTATCATATCTCAGTCTCTTCTTGTTTCTTGTTGATACACTATGTTATTTCTGTTTGGGCTGATCTTTATGATTTTTGAGAACCCGAGAGACTGGACAGGTTGGTGACTGAGTAGCCTGAGTGCCAAGCTGTGGGCTATATGTATATATATATATGGATCAGATTGCACAACGCAACGAGCCTGAGGGCTGTATGTATATATATGGATCGGGTTGCACACTGCAACGAGCCTTATGACTATTTATATTTTATCGGATCGGGCTGCATGCCGCAACGATATATTGCTTGGGCTGAAAGAGTCTCTCCGGAGTCTGTACACCCCAGTGAGCGCAGGTACCTATTGAGTGTGAGTGTTGAGGGCTGAGAGCCGAGTGATGAACTATTGAGAAAGACTAAGTGACTCTTTCCATGAGAGGCTGTATTTGCTTTAATCGTTGTTGCACATAGCTGCTATATGTCATTGTTTTGAAACTTTTGGAGATATTATATCCGATTTTTTCTTAAATGGCATGGATAAACTAATTTGATTTAAATTGGCGGATTTGAAAGCGTGTCTACTTTCTTGTTGAGACTACTGAAAATGAACTATAACTGTGTAGCTCGTCACTATCTTTCAGTTCCTTATTTATTATTGTTACATACTGAGTTGATTGTACTCACTCTACACCCTGCACTTCATGTGCAGATCCAAGTATTTTCAGACACGGTGGGGGGTCGATATCGTGCACGGTTGATCTTTGGAGATTACGAGCTAGCTGCCCGGCATTCCAAGTCCTTGTTTCTCTTTTCTTATCTTTTTTTTGTTTTTATTTTGATCCAAACTTTCGCAGACCTTTCTTTTCTAGACTAGTGATGTGTAGATGCTCATGGGCTCAGTGACACCCCGATTTGGGAGCTATTTTCTACATTTTGTGTTTTAGGTTTTTACCCCATTTTTATGAAAACTCTGGTTATTTAAAATTTCTTAATTCATTTTTTTTGTTAAATGTTGGGAGTATTTTGGAAATGTCGGCTTGCTTAGTACCACGATAGGCGTCATCACGACAGGTTAGGATTTGGGTCATTGTGAGCACGTAATTTTACCCAATATGAATTACTCCCACAAATTCAAAACAAAATTATTTTTTTTTCATTGTTGGCAATTTTGTGGAATTTTGTGGCATTTTCTGTTATTGTTTGCACATTGTCTGCGCATATTTATTTTATTTAATTAATGAAAAATACAAAAAAAAAGGATATTGCATTTGCATTTAGGGTTTAATTTTACATTTGTCAGACCAATTAGCAAATTAGTTGTTTTCATACAAATGGAGAAATTCACAAAAAATTAATGTATTTTCACCTTTTAATTTTAATCTTTGAACTTTGGTAGTTTTCCGTTTAATTTGGTCTTAATTAGAGTTAATTAATTCAATTTGTTAAGTTAATTTGATTTTCAATTTTAATTTAGGTTCTTATTCTAATTATGAAAAAAGAAGAAAAAGAGAGGAATTAAAAAGGGAGAAAATAAAAAGAAATGTGAATTGAAAGAGAGATAGAGTTGTGGGCTAAGTTAATTGTTTGTCTCCCAGGCCCAAGCGTTCACCCAATACCCGCCTGGTCCAGCCCAAGAACCCGCGACCCGACCCGTCCCAAATATACACACAGTCATACAGTGACCCAAAAATCCCTAAATCCCCAAAGACGCGCGCTGTTCATCTTCTTCTTCATCTCAGCCGCGTTCAACTCGCCAAATCTCAAGCGGGTGAGCTCAAATTCACCCCACGCGTTCCCCCTCTCTCCTCGTCACCATGTTTGTAACGGTCTCCGACAGATTCTCTCGTCCCCATACCCTTCTCACGTGATGGAAGCCTCTAGAAGGCATATGCTGGATGAATGGGGAGCGTGGGATCGATTTCAATTGATCCCAGCCCTTCATTCATCAAGTGTTGGCCTGATAACTAGAGGATTTTCTTGGGAGAGAAGGGCAGAGAGATTTTCGGGGAGAATTTCGGATTTTGGAGAGTTCTGGAGTCAAAATCAAAAATTGGAGAGAAAAAATTTGGAGGATGTTTGAGCTTCGAATCCCTCGTCTCTGAAGATTTTCTTTCAAAGGTTAAGAGAAGCATACACATTTTTTTATTATTTTGTGAGTCCGGCTTTGAGTTCCGAAGAGATGAAAAAAATGAAGTGATGTTCAAGCTTGGTTTCTATTGTTCTGCTGAGTTGCTGCTGAACCTCGCTAGTATTCGAAGGCAAAAGGCGTATTATTAAGGATGTAATTATTAACAGAAGTTTGCAACTTCAGGTTTGATTTTCTTTTTCCCCATGTAACTCTGTTTTTAAAGTGTTCTTGAGCTGTGAATTCTATCCAGAATGGTGTGGTTCTATGATTGAATTTCTTGCTGGTGAATCTCTTCTTAATGGTGTGATGTATCTGAGTATGGTCAGTCAATAAGAGCTGAATCGAGTGGTTGTTTTGTATCCTCTGTATGCTTTAACTGTTATTATGGGGTCGAAGTGCATTTTGAGTCGAGATTTCGTCGCTTTCACATGAACGATGTGTTCAGTTTTGTGATTGTTAAGCGAGCATGAAACTATGACATTTATTCTCATGATGGTTGTTTTCTGGACTGTAAGTGGTTTGTTCTTGTGAAATCTTCCTCATTTACTAGAGGCTTTTAAACTAGGATCACCCTATTGCTGGAGACAGTTGGTTTGTTAAGTGTTGTTGGTTAGAATTTTTGGTCGTTTGGTTAAGGAATGATCGCTTCATAGACGAGCTTTCCCTGTGCATCTTTGTCGCATATAGAACTGCACTGCGACCTTTGATAAGTTCGCTGCTTTTGTCGCTAGTTCTTGGCATTCTATTTTCTTCCTCCTTTGAGATTGTAAAGGTTTAGGCTTCATATTTTAAGCTTAGAAATCATAGTTAATTGGCAACATGCTCGTGTGTCTCGTTCTGTTTTTTTAGTTGGTCGACAACACCATTTAGCTAGTTTCATCCTTTAGAAATCATGCCCAGTTTCTTGTGTTACAAACTGGGGAGGAGCTTCCCCTTTCCGATTGTTTGTCTTGGTCGTGCCGTGCGTGTTCTGATTCGCGGTCTCGTTTGAAATTTCGATTGTTGCTGGTGTTTAAACTTGAGAGTTGTTTATTCTGCAATTCAATTGTTAAAGTTTTTTCGGTGACGCTTGAGGTCTGTTACCCCTGTTCAATTGTTTCTCTTTTCTTTTAGGTCTGTTTGAGTTGGATTTTGATTGAATTTTTAGTCGTTATAAACTGGATCTGCGTTTCTGCATTAAATGAAAACTTTTGTTGTCACTGTTGTTGTGATTCTGAAGTGAAGTATCGATTCTCTGTCAATACTTTACACTGATGCATTTATTTTGTTCTCTAGTGGATTGTTGTGCTTTATTCTGGAGACTAGGAGTTGAATTAGCAACATTTGATTGAATATGTGCATTATGGTTTATCAAGGAACAAAGCTGTACAAGTGAATCTGCTTCTCATACGGCAAGTTTACAGATTATTTTTTTCTATCTTGTTGGAATTGTTATATGTTACCTTTTCTATTTCATGCTATAATCGATATTGTATACATACACGTATAAGGAGGATTCTTGGTTCTAATAAATCGCTTCTGCAATCGATCCCTAGTCAAAAGTTCTGCAATGTAAAGTTCTGCAATGTGTTATATTTCTTGGGAGGTACTGAAAGTAAAAGTAAGCTTTAAATATGAATATCTTTGATTCGTTTAGTTGATTAGATCGGAGGCGTGCTATATTAGGCAATACATAGTTTATGGCCCTCCGAAATTCAGTTCAAGTTTCCTTTAAAAAATGGAATCGAGGTGCGCTGCGCCAAATAAAATCTCAAATGTGTGGCCCTCGTTTAATTGTTTCTTTTAAAAACCTTAGAATTCGAGGCGTGCCATTTAGCAAATTTCCATGGCCCTCGCAAAGTTAACAACGTGTAGTTGCTTTAGGCGCGTTATTTTAATAATATTACTTTCCTAAACTCGGGTGTGCATTTCATGTGACCCAAATCCAAATCTTAAAACGTTGAATAAAACGTATTTCGGATTGCTGGTGCATTTCATGTGGCGCAATCCAAAGACATATTTTAGACGACGTTAAATCTTCTTTTAAAAAAAAAATGAGTAAAAGCGGTTAAAAGTAAAATGCACATAGGTTTAAATTGTTACTAAAATCAGATAATCATGCCAATTGTAGCAGTTGAGCGACTGTGCTAGAACCACGGAACTCGGGAGTGCCTAACACCTTCTCCCGGGTTAACAGAATTCCTTACCCGGATTTTTGGTTCGCGGACTGTAATACAGAGTCAACCCTTTCCTCGATTCGGGATTTGAAACCGGCGACTTGGAACACCATAAATCTCCCAAGCGGCGACTCTGAATCTTTAAAATAAATAAATCCCGTTTCGATTGTCCTTTAATTGGAAAAACTCCATTTATTATACCCTTCCGGGGGTTTAGAAAAAAGGAGGTGTGACAGCTCTGGCGACTCTGCTGGGGGAAAGAACCCAGAACTTCGGTTCAGGATTCAAGAATTCGAGCTTGGATAAATTGTTATATTTGGCTTTATCTGATTTTGTTACATGTTTGGGCCTAATGTGCTAAATGTTGCTTTTTACTGCTTTAATATTGGTGAACTGTATATAAATTGTTACGAATCCCTCCTCTCTCTAAGTCTTCTAAATCATGAAGGAGTGTGCACTTCGTGTGACTTCTTTTCTGTTAGAGTCAATTTCCAAATTTAGAACGAGGTTCGGACAAGTTGCAAAGCCGGCGAAGCTTCTGTATTCCCGGTACGCTGCCCCCCCTCGGCTCGAGTTGTCCGCTCGGGTAAGCCAGCTCTAGAACAATAAACCCAGGTTTTTTAAACCTAGAATAACTCAGCCCCATACCGGATTCCTAGTAGGAGTGATTTGTTGCATCACGTGCATTTTACTTAGGGGACTCAACACAGGGGTTGAGTCCGTCTAGGACAGGTGTACACAAAATAACAGACCATCCTGATGCATATTTTACGTGCTATTTGTTGCATTTATTTGCTTTGGGTTTGCATGATGACCGGCTTTTGAGTGTTGGGAGAAAATTGGACAAAAGAAAATAGCAGTGTAAGGGTTAAGTGAGTTAGTCACATGTTTTGAAAGAGAAAAACCAATATCCAAAATTGTACTGAAACTCTGCCGAATTTTTGAGAAAAATGAAAAAAAAGAAGAAAAAGGTTTTGTTTTCAAAAATAGTTGGTTTTGTTTTATTTGCCCGAACTACGCTAGTTTGATTCTCACAGGGTGTGAGATACGTAGGCAACCCCCATCGGGTCCAACTTCCCTTTTTGCAAATATAGCCCAAAAAGAACAAAAATTTTATTTTTATTGTAAATAATTAAGGTGATGCCATTCTTGTCAAGAATAGCCGAATGTCCCTCAAAAGGGCGCCGGAAGGCTGTTTTTGCAAGAACAGCCACCTTTAGACATTTTTCAAGGTTTCGGCCGATTAGCCGTCACAGCTTTAAAATCTTTGTTCTCGAAGTGCTGAAAGGCCGTATTGGCAAAGCCGGATATTTTTGTGAAAATTTTGAAAAAAAATGGTCACTTTTCTGGAGTCAAAATGAGTCGTAGTTTTGTTTTAATTAAAATCACCTTAATAAATGTGCAGGATGAGCACAAATCAAAATGAACCTTTTTCAGTCCGTGAAGAGAACCCTTTGGAGCTACACATGTGGTGGCATGATTTGGGGACGACATTAGGAAAGTTGTGATAGAGGCGTTGGGTGGTCTTATCGGGCTCTTGAAGGTTAAGTCAAGAAAGGACATAATTGAGGCCTTGATATCATTTTGGGACCCAGCACATAATGTATTCCATTTTGCTGATTTCGAGTTAACTCCTACACTGGAAGAGATAGCAGGCTACGCCAATTTCGAGGGGAATCTTAGAAATCAATACCCGGGGGCACCTAGAACAGTAACCCCTCAAAAATATTTGGACTTGTTAAGCATCAGTCGGGACATCCGAGATGGAAACTTGGCCAAAGGATTCTGTACCTTCTATTTTTTGTACCGACGTTACGGGAATCCCTGTGGCTTCGAGACGCCAGATACCGGTCTTACTCATGCGGGAAACCAAGTCAAGTGGGAAGCTCGGAGAGGGTTAGCTTTTATAACGGCGTTCCTCGGTATTTTGGTTTGCCCTAGAAAACATGGGAATATAGAGTTGGGACTCGTGGGGATAGCTGACTTTTATGATGAAAAAGGCAAATGGGACCATAGTGCCGTTGATCTTGGCAGAAATTTACCGAGCCCTGACCCTTTGCCGAGAAGGAGAAAAGTTCTTTGTAGGGTGCAATATGCTGTTACAACTATGGATGGAGGAACATCTTTGCCACCGTCCCGGATACTTGAATTGTGGTATGACTGGCCTCGAGTGCATTGAAAAACATGAAAAGCGGGTAGAGGGTTATGAGTTCCCGGAGGGTACAAAAGCATGGCATGCTCACTTGAGATCCTTGACTGCAGACAAAATCGAATGGACGTTCGGGTGGCTGTCGGTCGGAGAAGTAATCTATATGTCGGCTGAGGAGTGTTTTCTGCTGTTAATGGGTCTTCGGAGTATCCAGCCTTATGCTCCGCACAGAGTCCTATGTCAGTTAGGTCGATACCAGACCATCCCAGACGATGAAGATTTGAGTCGACAGGTCATTGAGTTAGAACCCAAAGCTGCCTTGCCAGAAGAAAAAGTGCGTCGGATTTGGCATCAGTGTAGATTCTTAGAGTCTAAAACTCAAGTACGAGATATATCTAGAGGAGAATTGGAGTCTGGCTACCCTGCTTGGTATGGTAAAAGATCCCGAGTTCATCAGGAACCCGAAAGGCCCGCAAAAAGACCCCATGTCCAACAGTTCACCGACGGAGCACAGGTGCAATGGGACTGGTTGACCAGAGAAAACGAGTACAGGGATACTATAAGCAAGTTGGAAAGGCAAGTCATGGAGCTTCAGTTTGAAAATGGTTTGCAAGCCGCCGCAGATGAGGGAGAAAAGAAAAAACTAACTCATGAAAATGAAGCCCTCAAAAATCAAATCCGAAAGATGAAAATAGCTGCCAGAAACCCCGAAAGAAGCCGGGCGGACGAAAAGCTTATAAGCAGTTTGAAAAAGAAGGTCTTGGATTGTCAGGATGACCTGGAAAAGTCTGAGGCCAGTTTAGCGAATGCCTGGGCACAATGGGCGAAGAAGGCTGAAGAGCAGGCAAGGTTTGTGCAACAAAATGAAAAGGAACTACGAAGGGACAATCACCAGCTTGAGGAGAAAAGTAACTACTCTTGAGAATAAGGCAGCCACGCAGGCTAAGGACTTCACGGCTGACAGGGAACACTGTTATGATTTGATGGCTCAGATGGAGGAAGAAATACAGCAGTTGAAAAATCAACACCTTCACGACTCTCAAGTGTTAGAAGCCCGGAGTCGGCAGATAGGGCGATTGCTTCAAGAAAAGGGCAGAATCCAAGAGAGGATCAGAACCATTGCCGACTATATTGTTGTGAAATGCCAAGCATGTGAGGATATGACCCGCACCACTTTCTTTGTTGCGGTGATGACATTTGTCGACAAATCATGAGTGATTTAGAGAGGTTCCAAGGGGATCTTGCATATAGGCCCACGGCGAGGCCGAATGATGCCCCGCGGGCCCCAGGAGCTTTCGAGGCATTAATGTATTCATGATCTTTGATTGAGTTTGTACTTTCTTGCCTTTGAAGTCTGTCAGTTTGTTTTGAGTCTGTCAGTCCTTTTGAGTCTGTATTTTCATCTTTTCAGAGTCTGTTAGTCCTTTTGAGTCTGTATTTTCATCTTTTCAAGGTCTGTTAGTTTTGAGTCTGTTAGTTTTGTAATCAAAGAATTTGTTTTTTTTTATGAAAAATACCAAAATATTTTATTTATTTTTCATTTATAGCCTCAAGAACTACGCTTGGTCTGATTCATACGGGGTCATGATACATAGGCAATCTCCATAGGATTCGACCGTAACCAAATGAAAAGAAAGAGGAAAAAGAAAGGCAAAGAAAAAGAGAGGAAAAACAAGAGAGGAAAAGCAAAGAAAAGAAAATAAGAAACCGAGAGAAGGAAACAATGGCAAAGTAAGAGGGAGAAATGAGAGAATAAACACAAAGAGAAAGCAAAGGCAGGAATGAAAGAAAAAAAAAGAAAAGAAAAAAGAAAGAAAAAGAAGAAGAAAAAAAGAGGGGGAAAGAAAAGAAGTTGCAAATAGAAATAAGGGAAGTCGGGATGACGCATGCAACCGATCAAATGCATAATAGAAACAGTTAACTGCTTAGGTGCATTCATGCCCCCAAAATGTGCGGTTACCAATCTGTTAAAGCCCTAATCGCTAACAAGGTTGTTGTTGATGTATTGAGCCCAGGCAGGTGGTTAGTTGATTGGCATTCTGGCACCTGACTCCTACAACACCCGGTCCAAGGACAAGCTAAACATGGCCAACCAAGAACTAGAGGCGAGTATTGTCGACCCGTCAAAAGAGGTGGAAGAGTTGGATGTTAATGCGATGAAAGAAGAGATGTATAAGCTGAAGCAGCAAATGGCTGAAATGTACCAGGCCTGGGCAAAGGGGCACCCACCACCGGTTTATCCCGCCAACCCTGCTTATAGCCCACCATTGGCTCAACCTCAGGACCCCCCTACTGTGAATTCATCCCCGGCCTTTCCCACCTACCAACAATTCTATGGCACTACCTCCCAAACACCCCCAGCTCCACCACTCAAACAAGTCCCATACCCTCCTCCACCAATCACTCCTGTGTTTGTGGAACCTACACCTGTTGCATTACACTGATCTTCCGGTGAGCCTCTGTTCCAGACTCACAACAACCACTATTATCCACCAGAACCTACCTTCAAAGCGCCAGAACCATGTTCTTACACCCCTCATTTTGATCTCTCGGCAGAAACTGAGAAGACTCCTAAGAATTCTGAGCAGGAGGAGATGATTAGGAAAGTCAAGAGCTTGGAGCAATCTTTCAGGAATATGCAGGGGCTAGGTGGGTAGGTAAGTGTGGCGTATAAAGACCTATGTCTGTTCCCAGATGTTCAATTACCAGCGGGGTTTAAGATGCCCAAATTTGACTTGTACGACGGGCATGGTGATCCAGTGGCACACCTAAGAGGTTTTTGTAGCAAGATGAGAGGAGCAGGCGGAAGAGATGAATTACTGATGGCGTATTTCAGTCAAAGTTTAAGTGGCTCAGCTTTGGAATGGTACACCGGACAAGATCATGGTCGGTAGTACACATGGGACGATCTGGCCCAAGCCTTCGCATGCCATTTTCAGTATAATCTTGAAATTGTTCCAGACCGTCTATCATTGACGAAAATCGAGAAAAAGCCTGGAGAGAGTTTCAGAGAATATGGCTTCCGTTGGAGAGAGCAAGCAGCGATGGTTGACCCTCCGATGAAAGAGAGTGAAATGGTTGATTACTTCTTGCAGGCCTTAGAGCCCACTTATTTCAGTCACTTGGTGTCAGCGGTAGGGAAATCCTTCAATGAAGTGGTAAAAATGGGAAGCATGGTAGAGGAAGGACTCAAATCTAACAAAATCATGAGTTATTCAGCAATCAAGGCAACCACCCAGGCCATTCAAAACGGTATTGGGGGTGTAATTGGAAAGAAGAAGAAAGAGGATGCTGCGAGAATTGAGTCAGGAGTTTGGTTCGGATTCAGGGGCCCATCACCTTACTATAACCAGCCTCGACCCCACCACCAAACTTACCCCCACACTCTATATAGCCCGCCACAATATTACTACCCACAGCCAGATCCCCATTTTTCTGTCCATCACGCCCAAGCATACAGCCAACCCCCTGCCCACGCATAATGGTGTGCTCCAGCCCCACAAAATACACACCCAGCACCATAAAATGCCTATCCACCCCCAAGAGCCTACCAAAACCCTCCTAGACCAGCTTTCCGGTCCAATCAAGCACTTAAGAATGAGAGGTTGCAGAAGAAGAAAACCTTCACCCCATTGGGAGAGTCCTATACTAGTTTGTTCCACAGGTTGAGACAATTGGATATGTTGAGGCCGATTGAGGCAAAGTTGCCAAATCCTCCCCTGAGAAATCTTGATTATTCTGTAAGCTGTGAATATTGTTCTGGTGCTCCGGGTCATGACACGGAGAAATCCTGGCATTTGAAAACGCTATTCAAGAGCTTATTGATACCAATCGGATTGAAGTCCAAGCTCCGGAGGCACCTAATATCAATCAGAACCCATTGCCGGCCCATCATGAGATAAATATGATCGAGATAGTGCATAAGGGAGGGGAGCCTAAGAAGCCTTCACAGACCGTCGTGATGATTCGGTCCAGTGAGGTCAGGCCGGTTGAAAAGTCAACAAGTGAGAAATCAGTGATCGGGTTGAGCGGCACAAACAATGAACCATCTGCGGTAGTCAAGAAAGGGTCCTCAAGTGAGGTTGCTACGAAACAAGATAGGGCAAAAGTGGTTGTGCCAGGAGTGGCGAACAAGCCTATCGTGATTGTGGAGGGTGCCCACACAGATTACGTCATTATCAAGCCAGGCGCCAGGAAGCGCCCAGTAACAACAGTTCCTAGTTCTGTGGTTGATCTTTATAAAGAGTTGATTGAAAGGTTCGATAAGTTGTTCGACGATGTGAACATGGTGGAATTTGGAGAGGGTTCTAGCAAGGCGGATGTGCAATTTGTTGGGCCAAGTGCAAAGATTAACAATTGGGAAGTTACTCCTCTCCCTACCTGGAAGGTGTTTTGGTAGTTTGCTTTGATTTTCTTTCAGTTTATCAGGATTATTCCAGGGTTGCAAGTCAGATTCTATGTTCCGTCCGGATGTATAAACCTCGTTATCTTTTGATTTCAATGAAATGCAATTTCCCCTTTTCATCATTCCTGATAGTTTTATTTTTGTTTGTCTTTTCTTCCTTACACAGTTCTTTTTATGCTGGATTCAATGACATGACATGCATGAGGAATCTTCGGCCCAGTTTTTAAAGCCAAGCTAATTCTGAAAAGCTGAAATCCCATCCCTTCGGATTGTCGCTGAAGCCGAAATTGATGATGATGAGTGGGTCAGAACCCGCCTGAGCAATTGAGTTTGATCGATGAGAAAAGATTGGCAGCAGTGTGTCATGGCCAATTGTATCAACAGAGAATGGCAAAAGCATATAATAAGAAGGTTCGTCCACGGAAGTTTGAAGTGGGTCAGCAAGTGTTGAGACGTATCCTTCCACATCAGGTTGAGGCCAAAGGCAAGTTCGCCCCAAACTGGCAAGGGCCGTTCATCGTAACTAGAGTGTTGTCAGATGGTGCTTTGTATTTATCAGACATGGAAGGCAAGTGTGTAGAAATGGCCATCAATTCGGATGCGGTCAAGAGATACTATGTGTGATTTTCTGTGGTTAAATTGTGTTTGTTTGTATTTGGCATGTTTTGAAGATTGGAATGACGAAGGCATTTTGTTCTGCTATCTAAGCACTTTATCCTTTGTTACCCCTTTGAGCCTTATTTATTTTCTTTCATACCCCTCTTTCGGAATCAGTAGCAGAGATCAGAAACACAAGTGTGAAAGATAAGTAAAGAAAAAGAGAGAAAAGAAAAGAATGAAAAGAAAAAGAAAAAAGAAAAGGAAAGGAAAAAAAAGAAAAAAAAACAAACAAACAAACAACCAAAAGAGAAAAGGAAGAAAGAAAAGAAAAGAAGAGAAAGTGGAAGAAAAAGAAAGGAAAAATCACAACAACAAAGAAATTTCTATGACATGAACTGCGTTCGACCTGATTCCTTTTAAGGATACGTAGGCAGCCTCATGGTTCGGTCCCATCAAAATAAAAATTCAAAAGTCCCCAAGCAAGAAACTGGGGCAGAAGTTGCGGTTATTGTAAGAAATCTGATTCCAAAAGTTGTAATTTTAAACCCATTTGAATTGTTTTTGAGCCTTAATACCCTTTCTTTCTAACCCTATCCAAAAGCCCACATTACGGTCCAAAGAAAGACCTTCTGATCAGTCTTCGAAAAATGCCAAGTCGAGCAAGAAGAGGTGATTCATTACAGGGGCAACACTTTGGTACAAGCAGGAAATAATGAAAATGAGAGAGTCTTATTGGTGAAAACCCTCACGGGCACCGAAAGGCGACGGGAGCTGAGAGAAATGAAAATGAGAGAGTCTTATTGGTGAAAACCCTCACGGGCACCTTAAGGCGAAAGTGAGTTCAGAAGTGCACAAATGAGAGAGGTCTGTGGGTGAAAACCTTTCAGGGCACCACAAGATAAACAAGATTAGGGTTTGGGTGAAGAAATCAGGTTATGGAATCCCGAGACAACAAAGTATGGCAATTGAAAGTTGATTGGTTGGACAGAGTGGGCCGATTAATCCGAAATGCATGTCATGATCATTGGTGCCAGCTGTTCCACTCAGATAAGTCTCTTTTCCTTTTCGTTTTTAGCAAGTCGTCCGGTTTTGGATTTTCTTTATCCTTAACTCTTAAGGTCATTGCATTTCATTTCTTTTGGGGTCTGTTTCTCTAAGATGTTTCAATGTCAGTCTTGTTCAAAGCAAATAAGAAAGGATTTAAAAGCTCACTACCAACTTCCAAAATTGCAAAGCACAGTGTGGCCAAAACATACCAAAGATAGCATGATGTAAAGTAGGATACAAGGAATCACCGGAAGTTTCATTGGTGGAATGATTTGGTAATTTCATGGGAGGTGCAAAGGTTCAGATAAAGGGGTCAGAGGTGTAAAACAACAGTATGGGTATAGAACACTCAGGTCGTCAAAGGTCATGGGGTTTGAAAGTCAAGCGATCCAGGGCCAATTCGGAGAAGCAGGCCAAAGCAAAACACGACAGCGGAGACATCTTCAGCAAGAATGCCATCAACTAACCACCATTTTAAACTGACAAGATTTTCCTTTGATTGAAACAGGGGCAGGAAATTTCGTTTGTTTTGGAGGAACTCTCCATAGGGGAGAGCAAGCACCAAACAGGTTTGATCGTAAACTTTCAGGACCCTCCTGGAATATGTGTCTTAGTTAAATTTCAAACAATCATGAATAGCATAGTTTAGCATAAAGGAATGTAAGTTGGTTTAAAAGTTTGCATGTTTAAGATAGGATTCAATTAGGAGTTGTCAGGACCCCCCCTGAATAATGGGACCTAGCTTTAAGATTGCTGTTAGATAACATGATTTAGCAAAAATAATACCTTTAGAAGATATAACTTAGGTTTAAAATTGTTGTTTAATTAGGAATTGTCAGGACCTTCCTGGATAATAGGATGTAGTTTAAGACCCTCTTAGATAACAGGACTTAGCGGAGTAATACCTTTAGAAGATACAGCTAAGATCTATAACTATCGTTTAATTAAGAGTTATCAGGACCTCCCTGGATAATAGGACCTAGCTTTCAAATTCTTAGTTGGTAGAATAATTCAGTTTAACACTCACATATAAGCCCAGCTACCAATTGTTGAAATCAGGAGCCCGCCTGGAGAGCAGGGAATACATTTCAAGTTTAGCAGTCAGGAGCCCGCCTGGAGAGCATGGGAATACATTTCAAGTTTAGCAGTCAGGAGCCCGCCTGGAGAGCAGGGAATACATTTCAAGTTTAGCAGTCAGGAGCCCGCCTAGAGAGCAGGGAATACATTTCAAGATTAGCAGTCAGGAGCCCGCCTGGAGAGCATGGGAATACATTTCAAGTTTAGCAATCAGGAGCCCGCCTGGAGAGCAGGGTATACATTCAAGTTTAGCAATCAGGAGCCTGCCTGGAGAGCATGGGAATACATTCAAGTTCAGCAGTCAGGAGCCCGCCTGGAGAGCAAGGGAATACAATTCAAATGCAGCAGTCGGGTGCCCATCTGGAGAAAGGGGCAACATCTCGAATACCGTTCAAGTTCAGCGGTCAGGCGTTCACCTGAAGAGCAAGGCAATACAGTTCAAATTCAGCAGTCAGGTGCCCACCTGGAGAAAGGGGCAACATCTCAAAATACAGTTCGGCAGTCAGGCATCCACCTGCAGAAAAGGAAAATATCTCAGATTCTAATTCAAGTCGACAATAGAGGAATTTCACCGGAAGAATACAAGTCAGCATGGCAACAAAAGCTGCAGGATCAAGTTTGAAGAGATAGATAGATTTTGTAATTCATAGCTCATAGTTTAGTCTAGTTTCTTTTATTTTGACATGGTGTAATAAGGAGGTTCAGTAAGCAGTAGCAGCAGCAGCAGCAACAGTGAAACCACGGCTTTATGGTTGTCCCAGCTACCGAAACTTCCTGAACTACACTGACCTGATTCCTTTATAGCCAAGGATATGTAGGCAACCTCAGAAGCAGGGTGCGGTCAACTCTTTCAAAAATGCTTCCCACGGAGTATTCAAGCGGGCAAAAATCGCTTGTATCCGCTCACTTTATCTTTGCACGAAAACTCTTCGTGTTTCCGAGCAAAGAGGGGCAGCTGTGAGCACGTGATTTTTGCCCTATAAGAATTACTCCCACAAATTCAAAACAAAATAATTATTTTTTTTTCATTGTTGGCAATTTTGTGGAATTTTGTGGCATTTTCTGTTATTGTTTGCACATTGTCTGTGCATATTTATTTTATTTAATTAATGAAAAATACAAAAAAAAAGGATGTTGCATTTGCATGTAGGGTTTAATTTTACATTTGTCAGCCAATTAGCAATTAGTGTTTTCATCAAATGGAGAAATTCACAAAAACTTAATGATTTTCACCTTTTAATTTNGAGAGGAATTAAAAAGGGAGAAAATAAAAAGAAATGTGAACTGAAAGAGAGATAGAGTTGTGGGCTAAGTTAATTGTTTGTCTCCCAGGCCCAAGCGTTCACCCAATACCCGCCTGGTCCAGCCCAAGAACCCGCGACCCGACCCGTCCCAAATATACACACAGTCACACAGAGATCCAAAAATCCCTAAATCCCCAAAGACATGCGATGTTCATCTTCTTCTTCATCTCAGCCGCGTTCAACTCGCCAAATCTCAAGCGAGTGAGCTCAAATTCACCCCACGCGTTCCCCCTCTCTCCTCTTCACCATGTTTGTAACGGCCTTTGACAGATTCTCTCGTCTCCATCCTCTTCTCACGTGATGAAAGCCTCTAGAAGGCATATGCTGGATGAATGGGGAGCGTGGGATCGATTTCAATTGATCCCAGCCCTTCATTCATCAAGTGTTGGCCTGATAACTCGCGGATTTTCTTGGGAGAGAAGGGCAGAGAGATTTTCGCGGAGAATTTTGGATTTTGGAGAGTTCTGGAGTCAAAACAAAAATTGGAGAGAAAAAAATTGGAGGATGTTTGAGCTTCGAATCCCTCATCTCTGAAGATTTTCTTTCAAAGGTTAAGAGAAGCATACACATTTTTTTATTATTTTCTGAGTCCGGCTTTGAGTTCCGAAGAGATGAAAAATGAAGTGAAGTTCAAGCTTGGTTTTCTTTGTTTTTCTGTTGAATTGCTGCTAAACCTCGCTAGTATTCGAAGGCAAAAGGCGTATTATTAAGGCTGGCTGTAATTATTAACAGAAGTTTGCAACTTCAGGTTTGATTTTCTTTTTCCCCATGTAACTCTGTTTTTAAAGTGTTCTTGAGCTGTGAATTCTATCCAGAATGGTGTGGTTCTATGATTGAATTTCTTGCTGGTGAATCTCTTCTCAATGGTGTGATGTATCTGAGTATGGTCAGTCAATAAGAGCTGAATTGAGTGGTTGTTTTGTATCCTCTGTATGCTTTAACTGTTATTATGGGGTCGAAGTGCATTTTGAGTCGAGATTTCGTCGCTTTCACATGAACAATGTGTTCAGTTTTGTGATTGTTAAGCGAGTATGAAACTATGACATTTATTCTCATGATGGTTGTTTTCTGGACTTTAAGTGGTTTTTCTTGTGAAATCTTCCTCATTTACTAAAGGCTTTTAAACTAGGATCACCCTATTGACAGTTGGTTTGTTAAGTGTTGTTGGTTAGAATTTTTGGTCGTTTTGTTAAGGAATGATCGTTTCTTAGATGAGCTTTCCCTGTGCATCTTTGTCGCATATAGAACTGCACTGCGACCTTTGATAAGTTCGCTGCTTTTGTCGCTAGTTCTTGGCATTCTGTTTTCTTCCTCCTTTGAGATTGTAAAGGTTTGGGCTGCATATTTTAAGCTTAGAAATCATAGTTAATTGGCAACATGCTCGTGTGTCCCATTCTATTTTGTTAGTTGGTCGACAACAGCATTTAGCTAGTTTCATCCTTTAGAAATCATGCCCAGTTTCTTGTGTTACAAACTGGGGAGGAGCTTCCCCTTTCCGATTGTTTGTCTTGGTCGTGCTGTGCGTGTTCTGATTCGCGGTCTCGTTTGAAATTTTGATTGTTGCTGGTGTTAAAAACTTGAGAGGTGTTTATTCTGCAATTCAATTGTTAAAGCTGTTTCGGTGACGTTTGAGGTCTGTTACCCCTGTTCAATTGTTTCTCTTTTCTTTTAGGTCTGTTTGAGTTGGATTTTGATTGAAGTTTTAGTCGTTAAAAACTGGATCTGCGTTTCTGCATTAAATGAAAACTTTTGTTGTCACTGGTGTTCTGATTCTGAAGTGAAGTATCGATTCTCTGTCAATACTTTACACTGATGCATTAATTTAGTTCTCTAGTGGATTGTTGTGCTTTATTCTGGAGACTAGGAGTTGAATTAGCAACATTTGATTGAATATGTGCATTATGGTATATCAAGGAACAAAGTTGTACAAGTGAATCTGCTTCTCATACGGCAAGTTTACAGATTGTTTTTTTTTTCTATCTTGTTGGAATTGTTATATGTTACCTTGTCTATTTCATGCTATAATCAATATTGTATACATACACGTATAAGGAGGATTCTTGGTTCTAATAAATCGCTTCTGCAATTGATCCCTAGTCAAACGTTCTGCAATGTGTTATATTTCTTGGGAGGTGCTGAAAGTAAAAGTACAGCTTTAAATATGAATATCTTTGATTCGTTTAGTTGAGTAGATCGGAGGCGTGCTATATTTGGCAATACATAATTAATGGCCCTCCGAAATTCATTTCAAGTTTCCTTTAAAAAATGGAATCGAGGTGCGCTGCGCCAAATAAAATCTCAAATGTGTGGCCCTCGTTTAATTATTTCTTTTAAAATCCTTAGAATTTGAGGCGTGCCATTTAGCAAATTTCCATGGCCCTCGCAAAGTTAACAGCGCGTAGTTGCTTTAGCCGCGTTATTTTAATAATATTACTTTCCTAAACTCGGGTGTGCATTTCATGTGACCCAAATCCAAATCTCAAAACGTAGAATAAAATGTGTTTTGGATTGCGGGTGCATTTCATGTGGCGCGATCCAAAGACATATTTTAGACGACGTTAAATCTTCTTTTTAAAAAAAAATGAGTAAAAACGGTTAGAAGTAAAATGCACATAGGTTTAAATTGTTACTAAAATCGGATAATCATGCCAATTGTAGCAGTTGAGCGACCGTGCTAGAACCACGGAACTCGGGAGTGCCTAACACCTTCTCCCGGGTTAACAGAATTCCTTACCCGGATTTCTGGTTCGCGGACTGTAATACAGAGTCAACCCTTTCCTCGATTCGGGATTTGAAACCGGTGACTTGGGACACCATAAATCTCCCAAGTGGCGACTCTGAATCTTTAAAATAAATAAATCCCATTTCGATTGTCCTTTAATTGGAAAAACTCCATTTATTATACCCTTCCGGGGTGTAGCAAAAAGGAGGTGTGACAGTCATGACAAGTTGGTATGAGAGCCTAGGTTACATAAGTCTCACAAGTCATAAGAAGGCTTAGTAGAGTCTTGCGGATCGGTACTGAGACGTCTACACTTATCTTCGAGAGGTTATCGAACCCTTAGGAAAACTTCACATTCTTGAATTCTTGTCATGCAAATCTGTTTATTCTTGTAACTAAACTTATGTTATTCTATTCTCTCACGGATGGTGAGGATATGTACTAATAGAGAGGATGGACATCCACTAGTACCACCAGTCAGGGCCGCGAGAGGTCGAGGTCGCGATAGAGGAAGCGGTAAGGGCAAAGGTGTAGCTCGTACAACAGCTAGGGCAACACCTGCAGATCGACCAGTTGCCCCAGTTTAGGGCAGGTTACAGTTATAGATGAGCCAGTGGGGCTAGCTTAGGCACCAGTTGTGCCCATCGTGATTCCAGGACTTCAGGAGGCCTTAGCTCAGATTCTGACCGTGTGCACTAGTCTTGGTCAGGCGGTCTCTATTCTGGACGCACCAACCACTTCTCAGGCCGGGGGAGGTACCTAGACTTCCGCTGACCGCACACCAGAGCAGGTGATGCACGGACTCCAGACACCGGGGGCACTACCAGCCCAGCCGGTGGTAGCTGCTCAGGCCCATGTGGTTCCTCTAATGTCTGATGATGAGCAGCGGAGATTGGAGAGGTTTGGGAGACTCCAGCCTCCATCTTTCAGTGGTAGAGAGGCAGAGGATGCCCAGGGCTTCTTTGACAAGTGTTAGAGGATTCTCCGTACAACAGGTATTCTGGAGACTAGTGGGGTCTCGTTCACTACTTTTCAGTTCTCTAGGGCTGCATTCAGTTGGTGGGAGGCGTATGATAGGCATAGACCAGTAGGTGAAGCACCACTCACATGGCACGATTTCTCCGTTCTCTTTTTCGAGAAGTTCGTACCTCAGTCTTAGAGAGAAGAGCTGCGTAGGAAGCTTGAGAAGCTTCGTCAGGATGACATGCTTGTAACACACTATGAGATGAGGTTTTCTGAGTTGGCCCATCATGCAGTTTGGTTGGTTTCAACTAATAGGGAGAGGATCAGGAGGTTCATTGATGGCCTCACGTATTAGTTGTTGTTGCTTATCACTGGAGAGAGGGTGTCTGGTGCTACTTTTGATGAGGTTGTCGATATTGCTTGGCAGATAGAGATGGTATGCATCCAGGAATGGGTTGAGAGGGAGGCCAAGAGGCCTCGTGGATCAGGTGGTTTTTGTGGTGTTCCTTATCGGAGGTCCAGCTCAGCAGAGGAGCTAGCCTACGACTTCAGCACGAGTCACTTCACCACCCGCCCAGCCAGCTCATGGTGGAGCTTAGTCAGCTAGGGGTCAACCTAGAGGGGGAGGCCGAGCAGGTGGCAGCTAGGCCCATTTCTATGTACTCCCTGCCAGATCAGATGGAATTGCTTCAGACACAGTGATCACAAGTATTGTCTCAGTATATCACCGAGATGTTTTTGTATTGTTTGACCCTGGTTCCACCTATCATATGTATCATTGGATTTTTCTCATTATCTGGATATGCCCCGTAAGTCTCTAGATTCATTTGTTCATGTATCTATACTGGTGGGCGATACTATTATTGTAGACCGTATATATCGGTCGTGTGTAGTGACTATTGGGGGGGATTGAAGACTAGAGTTGATCTCTTGTTGCTTAGTATGGTTGATTTCGACGTGATCTTGGGTTTGGACTGGTTGTCTCCATGTCCTGCTATTGTGGATTGTCATGCTAAGACCGTGATGTTAGCGAGGGTTGCCACAGATGGAGTGGCGAGGTTCTCTAGACTATGTTCCCAGTAGAGTGATTTCATACTTGAAGGCCCAACGGATGGTTGGGAAGGGTTGTTTATCTTATTTGACCTTTGTGAAGGATGTTGGTGTTGAGACCCCTACTATTGATTCTGTTCCGGTGGTGCGAGATTTCCCGGATGTGTTTCCTACAGACTTGACGGGCATGCCGCCCGATAGGGACATTAACTTTGGTATTGACTTAGTGCTGGGCAGTCAGCCCATTTCTATTCCTCCGTACCATATGGAACCAGCTAAGTTGAAGGAGCAGCTTCAAGAACTTCTTGATAAGGGGTTTATTAGGCCTAGTATGTCATCTTGGGGTGCACCTGTTCTGTTTGTGAAGAAGAAGAACGATACTATGAGAATATGCATTGATTATAGGCAGTTGAACAAGATCACAATCAAGAACAAGTATCCTTTGTCGCGTATTAATGATCTATTTGACCGGCTTCAGGGAGCGAGGGTGTTCTCCAAGATTGATTTGAGGTCTAGGTATCACCAGTTGAAGATTCGGGACTCGGATATTCTTAAGACAGCTTTCATGACCCGTTATGGTCATAATGAGTTCCTTGCGATGTCTTTAGGGCTGACAAACGCCCCAGCGGCGTTCATGCATCTGATGAATAATGTATTTCAGCCTTATCTCGACTTGTTTGTTATTGTATTCATTGATGATATGTTGGTGTACTCTCGTAGCCATGAGGAGCATGCCTAGCATTTGAGGATTGTGTTGCAGAGGTTGAGGGAGGAGAAGCTTTATGGCAAGTTCTCCAAGTGTGAATTTTGGCTCAGTTCTGTGGCATTATTGGGGCACATGGTGTCCAGTGAGGGTATTCAGGTAGATCCAAAGAAGATAGAGGCGGTTCAGAGTTGGCCCAGACCGTCCTCAGCTACGGAGATTCGGAGCTTTCTTGGTTTGGGGGTTATTACCGTCGGTTCGTGCAGGGTTTCTCGTCTATTGCATAGCCCATTACAAATTTGACCCAAAAGGTTTCTCCTTTGGTATTGACTTGTTGAGCTGTACACCCCTAGTGGGCGCAAGTACCTATTGAGTGTGAGTGTTGAGGGTTGAGAGCCGAGTGATGAGCTATTGAGAAAGACTAAGTGACTGTTGCCCTGGGAGGCTGTATTTGCTTTCATTGTTGTTGCACATAGCTTCTATATGTCACTGTTTTGAAACTATTGGGAGATATTATATTCGGTTTTTACTCGAACTTGGCATGAATAAACTGATTTGATTTAAATTTTCGGATTTGAAAGCATGTCTACTTTCTTGTTGAGACTACTGAAAATGAACTATAACTGTGTAGCTCGTCACTATCTTTCAGTTCCTTATTTGTTATTGTTACTTATTGAGTTGGTTGTACTCACGCTACACCCTGCACTTCGTGTGCAGATCCAGGTATTTTTCGAATACGGTGGGCGTTGATATCGTGCACGGTTGATCTTTGGAGATTACGAGGTAGCTGCTCGGCGTTCGTAGTCCTTGTTTCTCCTTCCTTATCTTTTCTTTGATCGTATTTTGATCCAGACTTTCGTAGACCTTTCTTTTCTATACCGGTGATGTCACGATCCAAGTTCGCCCTCCGAGAACTGTCGTGACGGCACCTAGTCTCTACGACTAGGTAAGCCTAACAATTGCGGAAAAAGGAAAAAAATGCGGAAAACTAATTAAAACTGAAGATAAACAAATACAGAAGGGTTTAAGATGCCGCTCGGCATATACCAATATAAGACCTCAAAAACTGAACAAATTCCCAAAACCCGTAATCCCATGAATCACAAGCTAAGAGATACATAAAAAGCTCTAACTCCAGAAATGTCTATCAACAAGGAAAATACAGAATGGCTAAACTACTACAGAGAATAAAAAGGGACTCCTCGATCTGCAGACGCGGCAGATATACCTCGAAGTCTCTACAAAAGCGCCTTGCCTCAAGGGTGATAATACTGAGTGGGAGTACCTAGATCTGCACATGAAAAACATGCGTAGAAAGGGCATGAGTTCACCATAGCAGTACTCAATAAGTGCCAAGCCTAACCTTGGTCGGGTATAGTGACGAGAAAGGTCAGGGCCCTACTGAGGTTAAATATAATACAAGGTATAACAGTATCGAATAAGTCAGTATAGTTAAGTGCAACAGTAAGAAGTAACACAGGATAGAAAGAACAACAACATCTATAACAGAGACAAAACAACCACTGAAAGGAATACAGCTTACACAGAGATAACAACCAGGGATCTCCCAAGATACCGTCCTATAGTCCCAAATATAATTATCCAGTGGATCTCCCGGGATACCGTCCCGTAGTCCAACTCATAGTGCGCGAGGATCTATCGGAATTCCGATCCGTAGCCCCAAATGTAAATACTCAGTACTAGGGGAATCTACTGGGTGCAGTCCCGTAGTTCCAATGTAAAAGTGCAGGGGGATCTCCCGGAATACAAATCCGTAGTCCCAAAGCAAACATATAGGGGGATCTCCCGGGATACCGTCCCGTAGTCCCAAAGTAAATACACAGCAGCAACACGAAGAAATACTCAATTAAATCAAATTTCACACCAAGGTAAAACAGGTATTTCTAACCTAGCATGTTTCACATAATCCAAATAAGGTAGTTGAGCAAATAAGCAATTAAGTCAACTAGACATGCTTCCCTAAGCTAACAGCAGGCTTAAATTGCAAGTAGTATAAACAGGAGAGGAACACAATTTTAGTTACTTAATGAAGATCGAATTTTCAACAATTAGCACAAGTACGCACTCGTCACCTCACGTACAAGATATTTCAAATATCAACAATACCAAATCTTAAGGGGAGTTCCCTCACACAAGGTTAGGCAAGCCACTTACCTCGAACCGGCTAGAAATCAACCCGAAATCACGCTCTTGCCACGAGTACTCGAATCCAAATGGCCCAAATCTATTCAATTCAATTGCATAATGTAAATAACACTTCAAGCAACTAATTCAACTAATAAATTCTAAGCTAATATGCAAAATTAGGAAAAATAACCAAAATGCCCCTCGTGCCTACATCTCGGAATCGGGTACAATTTACAAATTCAGAATTTTCACAGTCTCACGAGTTCATACATACCAAAATTATCCAAATCCGATGCCAAATCCCTAATCAAAACTCGAAGCTTAGTCCTAAGAACTTTTCCAAAATTTTCCCCAATTTCTCACCCCAAATCCGAAATTAAATGATAAAACTAACAATAGATTAATGGTATACAACTAGAAAGGGATAAGGATGTTACCCAATGATCTTCTCTTCAAAAACCCCACAGAATCGCCCTACCCCGAGCTCCAAATTGATTTTTCCAAGTTATGAACTCAACCCTCGAAATTTCATCTTTCTGCCCAACGACTACCGCATCTGCGGTCAAGAGAGCACACCTGTGGTCCCGCACCTGCGGAAAAGGCATCGCAGGTGCGAAATTCACTTAACGGGCTGGGTCCACATCTGTGGTCGCTTGGCCGCATCTGCGACTCCGCATTTGCGATCACCCAGCCGTACCTGCGGTCCTTGAGCCTTGGCCAAATTTCGCTTCTACGATCACCTAGCCGCTTCTGCAGCGCCACACCTGCGGTCCCACACACGCAGGTGCGGTTATGACAGGTCCAGCAAACTCAAATTCTTCCTAAGTCCAATTCAACTTCCGTTAAGCACCCGAAACTCACCCGAGGCCCCCGGGACCTCAACCAAACATGCCAACCAATCCTAAAACATCATTCAAACTTGCTCCAACCTTCATAACGCTCAAAACACCAATTTAACATTTTATTCAAGCCTAAGAACTTCAAACACTCACAAATTACTCTTTCGATCCAAAAAGTCTATCAAACCTCGTCCGAATGACCTGAAATTTTGCACACACGTCACACTAAACACTACAGAGCTACTCCAACTTCTGGAATTCCATTCCGACCCTTAAATCAAAACCTCACTATTGAACCGGAAACTTCAAAAATTCGACTTTCGGCATTTCAAGCCCAAATAAGCTACAGACCTCGAAAACACAATCCGAACATGATCCTGAACCCAAAATTACCCAACGGAGCTAACAGAACCAACGAAATTCCATTCTGAGGCCGTCTTCACATTGTTCCAACTAAGGTCCAAATTCTAAAACTTGAACTCTCATTTAGGGACTGTGTCCCAAAGCTCTTCGAAACTCCAATTAAATCCCCCCGGCAACTCACAATAGCAGAAACAAACACGGAAAATGCAGTTAATAGGGGATCGGGGCATAAATTCTTAAAACTACCGGCTGGGTCGTTACTGGTGATGTATAGATGCTCATGGGCTCAGTGACGCCCCGATTTGGGAGCTATTTTCCGCATTTTGTGTTTTGGGCTTTTATCTCATTTTTATGAAAACTCTGGTTATTTAAAATTTCTTAAACTGTTAAATGTTGGGAGTATTTTGAAAATGTTGGCTTGCCTAGTACCACGATAGGCGTCACTACTGCAAATTAGAGCTATGGCAACCCTTCGAAAACCGTTGCCATAGATACGCTAACCGTCCCTGTAGGGCTATTGGGACGGATTTTGACGCGTTCCAGGATTCAGCGTTACAATAGGTCTATTGGAACGGTTATTTGCAACGGTTTCAAAATCGTCTCTATATATAGGGATATTGTAACGGTTTAGACTGCCATCATTGTTCTATCTATAGGAACAATTTTCTTTTCTATTGGGACGGTTATAAACCGTTCTGGTATAATAATACAGCTGATTTTTTAAGTCTATTGCAATGGTTTTCATGATATATTGCAATGATTTTTGTGAAATATTGGAACAATTATCAGTACCCTATTGCAACGGATATTATAACATATTGTAACGATTATTAGGGGTTGCTCTTATTATTTGCTAGGTCTTTTGAAACTGTTATATTCTTTATTGTAACAATTCACAATTGTAATTTCTAATATTTTTTACACCATAACTTATATAAACCACGAAATAAAATTAAAATATCCAACTAGCATTATCCATATACAAAAATAAAATATTAATACATTGTTTGATCAACAATTCAAAAGTCAAAATAGATGAGTTTGCACACAAAAAGTTCTAAACTAATATATCCTTAAACATAATAATAGAAAGTCTAACAACGATCAACAACACAAGTAAGGTCTTCGTCACTGCTTTCTTCAGCAATCACTACACCTACAAAAGATAATGAGAAATAATTAAACAAAATTTTTAGGATAATTGAATCACAAAGTAATTGAATGACCAATTTGATAACTCGAAAATTTTCAAACTCTCTAAATTCTTAAATTTTTCGACAAAGTTTCCTTTATAAATATGACTATCCCAAAATTTTCAACCTGCTCAAAACATCATTCGTAAATACCATTATTCCAAATTTTTCAACCTGCTCAAAACACGATACAATTTTCATGCAGAACCTAAGATCCATCCACAAATCACAAGATGAGTAATTGTACTTTAAGCAACAGAACAAACCAGAATCCGCAACAGACAACCCAAATCAAACAACTCTCCAGCCTCTTTTTTTAAGCAAGACAATCTTCCTTAACATCTCGAACATTATTACATCACCTAAACAATATTAAGTCTGACAGATATGGAACAATATTAAGTGTGACGCTAACAAAAAAGAATCTCTAAGTTACATATTAATGACATGATCTGAAGAATTCAAGCATGACAGGGCATAAGCAAGAAACAGAATCCACTAGTTCATCTGAAAGATATACAATGTAAGTTAAAAGCCATTGCATGGAAGAATATCTGCATTAATAAGAACTATAAGAACAATTTATGGCAACTAGACACATACAGATAAACAAAAAGGGATCTCTAAAATTACGTATTAACGACATGAGCTAAACAATCTAAGCAGCTACCATGCAAAACAATCCAATCCTCAATACTCCAGCTTTAGACTACATTTGATATGATATTTTGATAACTTAATGTTTTGAACGTGAATTAATTTTCGATAAAAATGTAATTATAACCTGTGATCCCTGAATCCTAAAAATGTTATATTTCGTCACACTACATGTTCAACTAAATGTTATCCTTAATTCTGCTGTACATATCGCTTTCAATGGGAATAGCTTATTGTTCTCATCATCCATGGTGACATCAAGGAAGGAGTCAATCGGACAAGCAATTCAGTGGGTTGATCAGAATATTGTAGCTGAGGGAAGTACTGACATTTCCCTGCCGCTAAACCAGGTGATTATGTGATTCAGCTCAAGATGGCAAATCTACTTATAGGCTCTTTCCTTTAAGATTTGCTACTAGCTCTAACTGTTTGATCCTTGTATCCCTTTTATTTACCAAGTTAATTATCCCAAATTTTATCGCACCACACATTTAATATTATGATGGTGATTTACTTTATCCCACTCTATGACACAACTATTGCTACATTCACACAGTTGCCTCGGATAAAACTAAATGAATACCGAAAACATCACACTAGAACATATAGCAGGAGAACTGGTAATGGTCAATGTCAATCACAATGTTAGAAGAAGTAAAATTCAACTCTTCAACAATTCAAAAGTAATATAGCAACTGTAGTTTTTTACTTTCTTTATATTCACGGCTCATCTTTCTAAAGACTTCCTTTGATGATAAAGTATCCGAAGTTTCCTTATCCATTTCCTAGTTATATGAAAGTGAGTTAGCCTTCTTAGTGATCTGCCATTAACTAAACAAGAGCCAAAATTGAGAAAGTATATGTCATGAGTTGCTAGTTATATACCAACTGTCACGATCCCGGTTCGCCCTCCGTGAACCATTGCTACGGCACCTAGTCTCTACGACTAGGTAAGCCTAACAATGCGGAAAATAAACAACATTTGCGGAAGAAATAATTAAAAACCGAAATAGTGAAATAAAACAGTATTTTAAATGCCGATCGGCATACACAATATCAACTCTCGAAACTAATAACATTTTTCAAAATTCGGAATCTCATGATCACAAGCTTTTGAATGTCTACAAGTATCTAACTCTAGAATATCTAACAAAGAAAGGAAATGCAGAAGGGCTAATACTTAAGGGAAGAGTAGAAAGGGACTCTTCGGTCTGCGGACGCGGCAGATATACCTCAGAGTCTCTACAAGCGCCTCGCCTCAAGTGGGATAAGTCTGAATCGTAGTACCTGGATCTGCACATGAAAAACATGTACAGGAAGGGCATGAGTATACCACAACGGTACTCAGTAAGTGTCAAGCCTAACCTTGCTCGGGTAGTGACGAGGAAGGTCAGGGCCCTACTGAGATTAAATGAAACATAATATATAACAGAATAAGATAAGACAGTACAGTTGAAAGCTAACAATAAGAATTTAATACAGGAAAATAAGGATAACAACAATTGAAATAGAGACTAAAACAATCACAAGGAATACCACTCATCACAAAGATAATAACCGGGGATCTCTTGGTATCCCGAGGATCTCTTAGTACCCTCAATATGCCAGGGATCTCTTGGTATCCCGAGGATCTCTGGGTATCCTCAATATATGCTAGGGATCTCATGGTATCCCGAAGATCTCTTAGTATCCTCACTATAAGTGCTAGAGATCTCTGGTATCCCGCACTTCAGTTCAAATCTAAAATACGTACAGGGGATCTCCCGGGATGTCGTCCCGTAGTCCCAAAGTAAAACACACAGTAATAACGCAAAGAATACTCAATTAAACTCAACTTTATACCAAGGTAAAACAGGAAATTCTAACCTAGCATGCTTCACATAATACAAATAAGGCAGTTTAAGCAGATAAAGCAATTAAGTCAATTAGACATGCTCCTCTAAGCTAGCAGCAGGCTTAAATTTCAAGTAATGTAAGCAGGAAAGGAAAAAAACACAATTAAAGCTACTTTAGTGAAAACAGGATTTTCAACAATTAGCATAAGTACGCACCCGTCACCTAACGTACCAGGAATTTCAATTATCACAGTACCAATCCTAAGGGGTATGTCCTCCACACAAGGTTAGGCAAGCCACTTACCTCGAACCGGCTCAAAATCAACCTGAAATCACGTTCTTGCCACTAGTACTCGACTCCAAATGGCCCAAATCTATTCAATTCAATTGCATAATGTAAATAACACTTCAAGTAACTGATTCAACAATTAAATTTCTAAGCTAATACGCGAAATTAGGTAAAATGACCAAAATACCCTCCAGGCCCCCCGACTCGGAAACGGGTAAAATTTATATTTTCAAAATCCTCATACTCTCACGAGTCTAACCATACCAAAATTATTCAAATTCAATGTCAAATACCCAGCCAAAACTCGAATTCTAGGTCTAAGAACTTTCTTCTAATTTTTTCCCCAATTTTCATCTCCAATTCGAAATTAAATAACAAAACTAATAATAGATTAATGGAATACAACTAGAAAGGGATATGGAATCATTACCCACTCATTTCCTCTTAAAAAATCTCCCGAGCTCCAAAATCAGTTTTCTAACTTTTGGAACTAAACTCTCGAAATTCTATTTTTCTGCCCAGCAAATCCGCTTTTGCGGTCAAGGGACCACACCTGCGGTCCCATTTCTGCAAAAAACAATCGCACCTGCGAAAACTCATTAATTCCCCAACTCCGCACCTGCGACCTATTTACCGCATCTACGGTCACGCAGGTGCGTGGACACTTCCGCAACTGCGGCTCCTAGCCTTTCCTCATCTGGGCACTTTTGCGGCATAATTACGCATCTGCAGCAGTCGCATCTGCGGCCTCTCAACCGCAGATGCAGTTATGGAAGCAGCCCAAAGAACTTCAGCTGCAAATTCCAAGTTCCAACTTCCCGTTAACCACCTGAATTCATCCCGAGGCCTCCGGGACCTCAACCAAAAGCACAGACAAGTCATACACCACTATCCAAACTTATACCAATCCCCATAACACCTCAAACAACATCAAATCAACCAATTAGCACCGAATTCAAGCCTAAGAATTTCAAAACTCCCAAAATACGCTTTCGATCAAAAAGTATATTAAACCTCATTCGAATGACCTGAAATTTTGCACACACGTCACATTCAATACTATGGACCTACTCTAACTTCTAGAATTCCATTCCGACCCTCGGATCAAAATCACACTATCGAACCGGAAACTTCAAAAATTCAACTTTCGGTATTTCAAGCCTAAATGAGCTACGAACCTCCAAAACACAATCTGAACACGCTCCTAAACCTGAAATCACCCAACGGAGCTAACCGAACCATCGGACTTCCATTCCAAGGCCGTCTTCACACTGCTCTGACTACGGTCCAAATTCTAAAACTTAAACTCTCATTTAGGGACTAAGTGTCCCAAAACTCTTCGAATTTCCAAATAAATCTTCCCGGCAACTCGCAATAGCAGAAACAAACATGGGGAATGCAGTTAATAGGGGATCGGGGCGTAAATCCTTAAAATGACCGGCTGGGTCGTTACATCCTCCCACACTTAAACATTCGTTCGTCCTCGAACGAGCATAGAGACATACCTGAAGTAGTGAAAAGATGACGATAACGGCTGCGCATATCCTACTCGGTCTCCCAGGTCGCCTCCTCGACCGGCTGACCCCCCCACTCAACCTTCACTGATGCAATGTTCTTTGACCTCAGCTTTCGAATCTGCCTGTCCAATATCGCCACTAGCTCCTCAACATAAGATAGATCCTTGTCCACCTGGACTGAATTGAAATCCAACACATGCGACGGGTCACCATGATACCTCCGGAGCACTGAAACATGAAACAGTGGATGAACTCCTGCCAAGCTGGGAGGTAAGGCAAGCTCATAAACAACCTCTCCAACGCGCCTCAATATCTCAAAAGGGCCAATAAATCTCGGACTCAACTTCCCTTTCTTCCCGAGTCTCATGACGCCCTTCATAGGCGAAAACCGAAGCAGAACATGCTCTCTGATCGCGGCCTACTCCGCACTACTAATTAAGTAGCGAGAGAGAGTCGGAGTAGCTTTTACCCGATTTAGGGTCGGGATCGATATCCACAGAGAGCTAGAATTTGGAATCGAGTATCTATCTAGTGTAGAGTTGCGTATGTGTTCTAAATTACGCTTCTAAACATTTTTAGGGTTTTTGTTTTACTTCTACTATTTATCAAACTACAAATGGTAAATGCAACTAGATTAAGCTAAGAGTTATAATGCTACGGGTTGTTCAAATGGTTTAAAAGGCACTAGGGTAGTGACTTCCGCCTAGGTGGTCAATTGATGGGTACTTGAATCTAGGGCACGTTTGACATATTTGGGGAGTATGATATAACCGTTGCACGACTTTACCCACTCTACACCTCTCGGTGGTTTGAGTGATTTTGCCCGAATTGACTTTCTCAAGACCAATTGGGTATGCAAATTTGCACAAGAACCTAGGGTTCAAGTCGGGTATTACTCTCTTGAGGTTTAACCCTTTAATTGGGGCTATCAATTTCTTGAGTACGCCCCAATTCCTTGTTGGACCAAATTCGGTGACTTAGGCTCTCTTTCTCAAGAAGAGCTTAAGTCAACACAACACAAACAGTTTGCAACCACTAATTCAGCAATTAACCATGAAATTGGCCCAAATAACAAACACCCATAGTCAATTTTGCCCTAAAATACGAGACCCATCAATTACCCACACTAGGGTTGAGCCACAACCCTAGCTTATGGGTCTAGCTACTCATAATTAAAGAAGAAAAACAAGAAATAGATGAAGAACAATTCATATTAATTAATTGCTAAGGTAAAATAGAAGATTCAATGTTGTAATGAAGATAAAATTGCCCAAAATAGCTAAGAAAACTGAAGTCACGAGCGTAGCTCCCAGCTAAATCTATCTGCTTTTCCTAAAAATGAAAAAGAAGCTATTTATACTAAGCTGACAATTCTGGACAAAAATGCCCCTGCAGGGTTAGTGCGGACCGCACAAAATGGATTGCGGTCCGCACTAGGGCTTTGGACTTGACAAAACTGCTCTCTGAACTTGGGCACCGCAGACCGCAGAGAATGGACTGTGGCCGCGGAGGCTTTTAGTGCGGTCCGCATTAAATGGACCGCAGAGCGCATTGGCTTGCCACTTGGAATTTGCAGCTCTTTGATTCTTCTCACTGCGGACCGCACAGAATGGGCTGTGGCCGTGTTGATCTCAGTACGGACCGCACAAAATCCTAGTGCGGCCGCACTGCCTCTTTGCCTGAAAATCACCCTCTCTGAATCTCCTTGTGCGGACCGCACAGAATGGTGTGCGGCCGCATTGGGAATGTTCTGCTTGAGCTTTGTCTTGTCTTGGTACTTGTGCAAGTTTCACCCTTTTGAGCTGTTCTTTGATATCTTGTCACTTTGTTGATCAAACCTGCAATCAAGCACAATTTATGAGCCTTTTGGGACTATTTTGTACGAATTTCCAATCAAAACATAAGTAAGAAAGAGTATAAAATGTATCAAAATCACTAGTTATCAACTCCCCCAAACTTAAGCTTTTGCTTGTCCTCAAGCAAACAAAATATGACCCACCACTTAAGGGAAAATCCAAGAAAATTCAATTGTCCTAAAGTAACCTCAACTAGCCTCAGTTGAGACTAACAATTGCCCTTAATACACATGAATCATTAACAATTTTTACTCTTTGAAACACCATGGATTAAGTGCGACACAAGAGCATCAAGAGTTGACTCAACACATCAAACAACTCTTTTCTATTACTTTGGTCATTGTGGAACCCAAACCCACACATCCTCAGCTTTCCTAAGCAAACCTCACCTTTAGAATAATGGCACTCATTACGAGGTTAATGGAAGTTCACTAATCTCTCTCAAGAAAAAGTCACAAGTCCGGGTCTAGGTACCATATGCTTGCCCTTTATGTGAGGATTCACTAATGCAAGCTTCATTCAACTCAAGATTATATAAGTCTTTTGTGGAGACATTGTGAAGGCTTTTGGTTCAGGGTAGGAAATGTTTTGGTCTAAGTAGGTTCCATCTTCCTTTAAGCACTTCTTTTGATTCGTTTGGCACACATTCACTTGACTCTTTGAGTCATTTCACTTGTTTCTAAGGGGTTAAAGAGACACACTGTCACTCTTTTTTATGCATTTCAAACATTTTCTCCTCTTTCAACTTTCCACACCTTTCATTCTTTGCTTTTCTTGAATCCCTTTTTATTCTTTTTCACATTGAACATTCTTTTTGTCTTTTTTTTTTCTTTTCTTTCTTTTTCATTGCCTTTCCTTTTCTTCATTTTTGTACCTTTTTACCACTTTGTTGCAATCCTCGTCTCTCCCCCCAAACTTATAGTTTCGCCATGTGCTAAAGGAAAGATCGGGTGCCAAGAGAGGATATCTTTCAGAACGGGTATAGGCTTGTATCATGGTTTTTGAAGGAAAAAGGTCTAAGGCTCAAAAGGGTTGACTAGGGATCTTATCATTGGTAGGTTATGGATGTGTTAAACTATCATTTGGACCAAGGAGAGCCTATAATCATGTCTCAAGTCAAAATTCACTTAGGATTTCGCCTCAACAAACATTCAGGGCAAGTTCTAGACCAATGGCTCGGGACTTGGACTTGCAATGCGATTACTCACCACACAAGCTATGAGATTGCTAAAGACACAGAGACGGGGGCCCACAACGACTTTAGATAAGACTTGAGCACACAATGGTCCCGAAAAACCACTTGATGATTATTTGTCAAAACAAGAGTCTCAAGGTCACAACATTCACCATCCTAAACACAACAAATTGTTTTTGACCATAAGATCAAAGGCAAATGTGCTAGGCCCAAGTGAAGCTTTGCTTGAGGCACCCTTAACTACTAACTATTAAAAACAAAAAGAAAAATGGACTCAAACCCTTAAGAAGGTTGTCACGCCATCCATCATTGGGAAGAGCCACCCGGTTCGCACAATACTCCACCTTTGGAAAGAACCGTGGCATTAAGCAAATCAAAGGCTTATTGCAAACTTTCAAAACAAGAAGCTACGAATCACAAATATGAAGCTAAGAACAAAAAATTTGCGGAAAGTAAAATGAATATATACAAGAGGGGATTTGTCGAATATACAATAGATGGGATGAATATCTACAATGTAACATAACTTTATATACAGACCCAAACGTAAAATAAAAGTAGCGAGAAATGTAGCGAAACTGTTAAAAACTAATATACAAATCAAAGATGAAAATAAAGAAAGCA
>NW_017670904.1:171725-199520 GCF_001879085.1 Nicotiana attenuata | reverse complement strand
GTATTTATAATTGCAAACAGGTGTAGCAAATAAGGCAAGAATCATAGTTTGGTAATAATTAAGGAACTATTTACCAATTAAAATCAATCAGCCTATAGACTTCCTTTAATTAAGGAGTCCAAATTCAAACGGTAATGGGCAGAAGTTATTTAAGGAAGGAAATCAAGTAAATACCTCGTGCAAGGTAGACAAATAAAGGTAAATACATGGTGGTACTTGATTTGTAAAACAAGGAAAGGGAATCAGTAAAATAACCAGTAAAGAATCCCATTGAAAGCCTTGCTCGAGTCAGAAAAGAGGTAAAAGGAAAGTTTTAATTTAGGGAAAAATGAGTGACAATCAAATAAGCAACATTAAAGGAATTCAGAATCAATTAACAGTTGGCAAGACCTTTGAAAGAGAAGCTCTCGTATAAAACACATAGACATGTCAAGCAAGAGGGTTTCAAAATCACAAACGCAGAAAAAGGTTCAAATTCAATTCATAAACTCGAAGTGAGTCTGAGAGTTCAAGGTTTCAAAGTAGAACCCTTGTCCAAACATAAAACCAAATTTAGCCAAAGAAAACCCCCAAATCCTAGGGTTTTAAAACTCGAATTTGATACAGAGATGAAGAGGCAAACTATCGAGATGAGCTCAGAGACCTTTTCAGAGTCTCATGAGAAGCATACAAGCACAATAGCAAGTAGAACATAGGAACCAGTACAGGAAACAAGTTTCAAGAAAGCTTGAAAATTAAATGAGTTCAGGTAGTGTAAACTTAAAGAAACAGTCGATGAAACACATCTAGAAAGAATTCAAGCGAAGTCCGATAAAGGCAAACAAAGGATCAAAACTCAGTAGGAAAATACAGTAGAGGAACACATAAGATAGACATGAGAGAGCATGGTGAAAAACCAGTATGAGATAGAACGGAGCATAATAAAATAAATTTCATAACAAGGCAAATATAAGAACACATGAAAGGCATGTGAGTCAGAAAAGTGCCAGTAAGAACATAGCAGGGATCGATTCACACCACGAAAAGAGAAGAAGAAGAGTCAGAAACATTTTAAGGACTTTCCAGAAGCCCTAATCGAAAAGAAGTGCTTTTTGAAAGAAAATCGGAAAAAAAGGTTTAAGAAACTTAAGCAACAGTGCAAACATGTAACAGATCTAAAATAATCGGAGAGAACCTCGATATTTAGGGTTCCAGATGAACCCTAGAGATGAGAAAGGCTTCGAAAATACCCGATCTAAGTCGGATAATGTCATAAACAGGCTCAAAAGACCAAGAGCCACCGGAGCAAGGCCGGAGATGGCCGAAATCTTTGAATCAGTGAAGGCCTGGGTGAAGACCCTCGAGCTCTGGCCTCGATCCTTCGAACAACAGGCATGCAGGAGCCATAGGAGGTGGGTATAGGCTGTCCATGGCCTGAGAAGCCATGGACGCCGGTGAAAACATGGTGGAACAAGGTAGGGGAGGCTAGGGTTCTGAGGAGCCTAGAGAGAATTTGGGAGGTGAAGAGAGTTCAAAGGCGGCACATCTAATAGAGTGAATTAGGGTTAAGGGGGGTATGGGAATTAAAAAGGAAAGAACGGATCATGGCCGTTGATCAAAATGATCAACGGCTAGGATTAAAAGAGAAGTTGGGCGAGTCTGAAAACGGGTCGTGGGGTTTGGGTTAAAATTTGAAGTTGGGTCGTTTAATTAGGGTGGAATTGGGGGTTAAATTGAGGCTGTAATTGAAATAGAAATGGCTATGTGTTAAATAGCCAATTTTCCCCCTTTTATTTTATAAAAATAGTTAAAATGATTTTAAAAATAAATTAAAAGCACTGAACTAATTAAGAATACATAAATATTGATCTAAAAATACTGGAAATGATTTTATAATTGTAAAATGCTGTTAATCGTGAAATAGGCTATAATTGCAATTATATGCAATTTAGCTTTAAAATACCAAATAAATTTATAAAAATATGCAAAAATCACCTTAATTATATTTTGGTGTAAATACGAGGATAAAAATAAATTATTCACCAAAGTGATAATTTTGGGAACAATTATTGGATTTTGTACTGCCAAAATAGATAATAATTGATTTTAAAAATCTTTAAAAAATTAGGAAAAAATACCAAAACTCTTGGGAATGCTTATATATGCATACACATGCTATTTTGAAAGTATTTTGAGTGTAAAATACATAGGGAAAAATTGGGTATCAACAAAAGTCTCATCATAATCTATGCCCTCCTCTTGGCTGTAGCCTTGGATCACTAGTCTTGCCTTGTTTCTTGTATCTGTTCCATCTTCATCAAGTTTGTTTCTAAAGACCCATTTTGTACCAATAACTGATATATCCTTGGGTCTTGGAACTAGATGCCAAATGTGACGACCCGACCCGTCGTCACGTGAGTTACCGCCCCGTTTTTCCCCATTTCCTGCTTCTTTACGCTTCATTACAAGAGTCTTGTGTGAACGAGTTGATTTGGATTGGTTTTAGAAGGAAATGAGACACTTAGTCTCTTTAAGGAAGGTTTGCTTTGGAAAAGTCAACCGGATGTTGACTTATGCGTTAGAGGGCTCAGATATGATTTTCGATGGTTCGGTTAGCTTCGGGGGATGATTTGTGACTTAGGAGTGTGATTGGAAGTGTTTTTGGAGGTCCGGAGTAGAATTAGGCTTGAATTGGCGAAGTTAGTATTTTAGCGAATCCCGATTGATAGGTGAGATTTTGATCCGAGGGTCGGAATGGAATTTCGAGAGTTGCTGTAGCTTCGTTAGGTGATTTGGGATGTGTGTACAAAATTTCAGGTCATTCGGAGGTGATTTGGTTGGGTTTTTGATCGAATGCGTATTTCGGAAGTTTTAGAAGAACTTGGGCTTGAATCCGATGTGAAATGATGGTTTTAGTGTTGTTTGAGGTTTTTTAATGATTGGAACAAGTTTGAATGATGCTATAGGGGGTGTTGGTGTTTTTGGTTGAGGTCCTGGGGGCCTCGGGGTATTTTCGGATGGTTAACTGGAAGTTTCGCTTGTGGAATCTAAGAAAAATTGCAGCTGCTTCTGGTATTTTCGCTCCTGCGGAATCGGGACCGCAGAAGCGGTACCGCAGGAGCGAGGGGAGAGTCTCAGAAGCGGGGAGGACCGCAGGTGCGGATTTGGTGACCGCATCTGCGGAGTCGCAGATGCGACAAAATGACCGCAGATGCGGATTTTGGATAATTAATGGGATCCACAAATGCGGAGCTTGGTCCGCAGATGCGGGAATTGGACCGCAAAAGCGGTTGCAGAAGAGGCATGTTGACCGCAAAAGCGGGAGTCACAGAAGAGACATTAGGACCGCAGATGCGGTAATGACTGGGCAGTGCTATTTAATTCCATCTTCGCGAATTTTTGAAGGGTTTCATATTTTTAACTCGGACTTGGAGGATTGTGGGCGATTTTGAAGAGGTATTTCAAGGGGTTTTGATAAGGTATGGATTCTTGGACTTAAAACACGATTTTATGGTGTTAATACATGGATTAGAGCTGAAAACTCAAGTAACTAATGGGCGAAAATGACGGTTTAGGGCTTGAAACTTAAGAGAGCAAAAATTGGGATTTGTGGGGTCATTTGGACTCCGATTTTGGTAATCTTTATATGTATAGACTCGTGGAGAGATAAGGAACCCGTTGATGTAAAATTTTCTGATTTTCGAGAAGTGGGACCGGGGCTCGGGTTTTGCTAATTTCGAGATTTTTGCTATTTTTCGATTCTTTTCGATTGGGTTATGTTCCTTTGGCATATTGTGACGCATTCGTTGTGGTTTTGGTCATATTCGACGCGCGAGGAGGTCAATTTGAGAGGCAAGGGCATAGCGAGCTAGGATTTTGGCCGGCTTGAGGTGAGTAATAGATGTAAATGATGTCCTGAGGGTTTGAAACCCCGGGTTTGCACATCGTAGTGCTATATTGAGGTGACTTGCACGCCGGATAGCGAGCGTGGGGTAGAGCACCGTGGGGGATAGTGACTTGGTCCGTCCCAGTAGATGAATATACTGCGTATTTGACTGAAATTTACTTATTATCATTATAAGTTGAGCTGATTGCTATATTTGGGCTTCGTGCCAACTGATTGAATCCTTCAGGGATTGCTATTACTGGTTTCTTACCATTTTTACATACTATTGAACTCAGTTCTAGTAATTAATACCATTTTGCAAACTCAGCCACCTTTTCTCAAACTTGAAACTTAATTATTATTTTTAATGAAGTTTGGGCTGAATATTTCTATATTACTGTGCCCGAGGGGCTTATGTGATTCTGGACTGAGCATGGGATCGGGCTGCGCGCCGCAGCGGTATTATATCGATATTGATATGAGGTCGAGGGCCTAGTTGATGCCACGAGATGGGTTTATATTGCGCTTGGGCCTTAAGGGGCCCCTCTCGGAGTCTGCACACCCCCAGTGAGCACCGTCGACGATAAATAAATGGAGCGGGCTGCACGCCGCAGCGGGTACTAGAGAGTACCGGACTATATGTTGCATTATTTGATTGTCATTTACTTACTTATCTTTTGTAGTATTTCCTTAATTGTTTTCATTGGTTTACGGACTTTATATTATTTGGATTAAATTGCTGCATTTATAGATCGCTTTGTGCCTATTCAGGATTTCTTATTCTCAGCCTTCATTTATGTTTATTACTCACTGGGTCGGAGTACTCACATTACTCCCTGCACCTTGCGTGCAGATCCAGGTACATCTGAGGCTGAGTGAGGACTTCTCTACCGAGTAGCATATCCGGGAGTATCAAGGTAGCTGCATGACGTCCGCAGTCCTGATCTTCCCTTCTATCTTATTGCTTTATTTCCGCATTTCTTTAGAACGATATGTAGTAGGTTGATACTTATGTATTAGAGGCTCAAACTCGTGACACCGGATTCTCGGACTGTGTAGTAGTATTGATATTTGGGATTTTCGCATGTTTTAACTCCATTTCAGAATTTCAGTATTATGACTTAGTAATTTATCTGTGTTAATTAATTCATGAACTGGATAAAAATGGTTAAGGTTATTAAATTGGTCGGGCTTGCCTAGCAGTGTGTTGGGCGCCATCACGACCGGGGTTGGGGTCGTGACACCAAACTTGACTTCTCTCAAACCGATTGAGTTCATCTTGCATTGCATTGACCCAATCTGCATCCTGCAAAGCCTCAACAACATTTTTAGGTTCAATAAGAGATAAAAAGGCATCAAAAGCACACAGATTCTTTAATTGTGATCTAGTTTTGACTCCAGATATTGGACCAGTGATAATGTTCTCAATAGGATGAGAACTTTGATACTTGTGAGGTTTCACAACCAACTGGTTCATACTAGAAGTTTCTCCCATGTTCTGTTGCTGAGGAACAGGGTCATGAACAGGTTCGTTTAGAGGATTTATTTCAGTTCCTCTTTGATTAGTTCCCCCTGTCAGGTTGCCCTGAATAGAAGAACCTGTTCCATCACCTGTTCCTTCTTTTGGTGCCACTTTGACTTGTGCTGAGGCTTCAGTCAAATCCTTTACCAATCCAATAGCTTCATCTTCATGTTCCTGTCTCTCAGAAAGAATGTTAGTTTCATCAAATACTACATGCACACTTTCTTCTACACACAAAGTTCTTTTATTGAACACTTTATATGCTTTGATATGTGAAGAATATCCCAAGAATACTCTCCCATCATTTCTGGGATCAAACTTACCTAGGGAGTCTTTTCCATTATTGTGCACAAAGCACTTACATCCAAATGCCCTAAGATGGGATATATTTGGTTTTCTCCCTTTAAGTAACTCATAGGGAGTCTTCTCTACAAGATGTCTAGTCATGCATCTATTGATAATGTAACATGCAGTGTTTACAGCCTCTGCCCAGAAGCTATGGGGCAACTTACTAGAAAGAAGCATAGTCCTAGCCATGTCTTCAAGAGTCCTGTTCTTTCTTTCAACTACTCCATTTTGTTGAGGAGTCCTAGGGGCAGAAAAGTTATGATCTATACCATTTTCATCACAGAATTAAGCAAACTTAGCATTTTCAAATTCAATTTCATGATCAGACCTAATGGATGCAAGTTGATTTCCTAATTGTTTTTGAGTTTTTCTAACAAAGGCAGTAAACATGTCGAATGCTTCATCTTTAGATGTTAGAAATAGTACCCAGGTAAATCTAGAATAATCATCAACAAGTACCATTACATATTTCTTTCCACCTCTGCTCATGGTTCTCATTGGACCACAGAGATCCATATGGACCAGTTCCAATGACTTGGTTGTGCTTACCATTTTCTTGCTTTTGAAGGATGATCTTACCTGCTTCCCCCTTGCACAAGCCTCACAAACTTTGTCTTCCTTGAACTTGATGTTAGGTAACCCTATCACCAAGTCCTTAGAGACTAATTTGTTTAGCTGATTCAAACTGGCATGACCAAGCCTTTTGTGCCACAGGAGGGGATCATTATCCAGCACACTTAGGCAGGTTAGTTCATTTTCTGAGAGAGTAGACAAATCTACAATGTAAATATTGTTAACTCTTTTTCCCTGCAAAACAATCTTGTCAGTGGTAAGGTTAATCACAAAGCATTTAGTAGAGGTGAATGCTACAAGGTTACCTCTGTCACACAGTTGAAACACACTGATCTGGCTGTATTTCAAGCCATCTATCAAGTAGACATTCTCAATGGAGTGAGAGTCTGTCTTACCTACCTTTCTAACCCCAATAATCTCACCTTTCTTCCCATTTCCAAAGGAGACATTACCTCCCTTTAAGTCCTCAAGTGAAAGGAACTAGTTCTTGTTTCCAGTCATATGTTTTGAGCAGCCACTATCTGTGAGCATGTGATTTTTGCCCTATATGAATTGCTCCCATAAATTCAAAACAAAAATGAATTTTTCCCATTATTTGCAAATCCGTAGATTTTTGTAGTTTTGTTTGCATTTGTCCGTGCATGTTTAATTTTGTTTAATTCATGAAAATACAAAAAAAAAAACAAAAAAAATATGGCATTTGCATTTAGGATCTAATTTTGCATTTTTGTGTTAATTAGTAATTTAGTTGTCTACAAAATAGAAAAATCACAAAAAATAACCCATTTTTGCACTTTGCTTCGGATCTTGTAGTTTTCTTTAATTTGGTAATTAATTAGTTGTTTTGAATATTATTTTGAGTAAATAATCTAATTTGGTGGGATAATTTGGTTTGGGATTTAATTTAGGTTTTATTTTTAATTTTAATTTTGAAAAAGAAAAGAAAAAAAAACTTGAAATTGAAAATGAGAAAAAAGATTTTGAAACAAGAGGATTTGAGCTTTGGGCTCACCAATTGATTTCCCCTCAGGCCCAAACACCCTTCTCCTAAAATCTGCTCAAACCCGCCCAATTATGCCTGGACCCACGGACCAAACGACTCGTTCCCCAAATAACATTTAATTAAAAGAAAAAGAAGCCTAATCCCTAAATCTCAAACTCAGCGACGCGTACTATTCTTCTTCTCCAAAAGGCACCGGAATCCACTCCCAAATTTGCAAAAATTCGGGCGAGTGAGCTCCAATCTCATCTCACGCGTTCCCCCTCTCTCCTCATCACCATTTCTAACGGTTTCTGACACCAAAAGATTCCCCTCTCCTCTCACTTGCTCGAATTTGGATATATCTCGTGATTGGAAGGTCCTAGAGAACGATTCGTTGGATGAGTGTGAGGCGTTGGATTGATTTCATTCAATCCGAGCCCCACATTCATCAGGGGTTCGTTTTCATAAAGGACCTCATCCGATTCTGGGGAGGGCGGAGAGAATTTTTGGGGGAAAATCGGGGAGAATTTTGGATTTTGGAGAGTTCTGGAGTCGAAACGAAAATTGGAGAGAAAACATTTGGAGGATGTTTGAGCTTCGAATCCCTCGTCTCTGAAGATTTTCTTTCAAAGGTTAAGAGAAGCATACACATTTTTTTATTCTTTTCTCAGTCCGGCTTTGAGTTCCGAAGAGATGAAAAAAATGAAGTGAAGTTCAAGCTTGGTTTTCTATTGTTGTTCTGCTGAGTTGCTGTTGAACCTTGCTAGTATTCGATGTAATTATTAATAGAAGTTTGCAACTTCAGGTTTGATTTTCTTTTTCCCCATGTAACTCTGTTTTTTAAAGTGTTCTTGAGCTGTGAATTCTGTCCAGAATGGTGTGGTTCTATGATTGAATTTCTTGCTGGTGAATTTCTTCTCAATGGTGTGATGTATCTGAGTATGGTCAGTCAATAAGAGCTGAATCGAGTGGTTGTTTTGTATCCTCTGTATGCTTTAACTGTTATTATATGGTCGAAGTGTATTTTGAGTCGAGATTTCGTCGCTTTCACATGAACGATGTGTTCAGTTTAGTGATTGTTAAGCGAGCATGAAACTATGACATTTATTCTAATGATGGTTGTTTTCTGGACTTTAAAAGGTTTGTTCTTGTGAAATCTTCCTCATTTACTAGAGGCTTTTAAACTAGGATCACCCTATTGCTGGAGACAGTTGGTTTGTTAAGTGTTGTTGGTTAGAATTTTTGGTCGTTTTGTTAAGGAATGACCGTTTCATAGATGAGCTTTCCCTGTGCATCTTTGTCGCATATAGAACTGCACTGCGACCTTTGATAAGTTCGCTGCTTTTGTCGCTAGTTCTTGGCATTCTGTTTTCTTCCTCCTTTGAGATTGTAAAGGTTTGGGCTGCATATTATAAGCTTAGAAATCATAGTTAATTGGCAACATGATCGTGTGACTCGTTCTGTTTTGTTAGTTGGTCGACAACAGCATTTAGCTAGTTTCATCCTTTAGAAATCATGCCCAGTTTCTTGTGTTACAAACTGGGGAGGAGCTTCCCCTTTCCGATTGTTTGTCTTGGTCATGCCGTGCGTGTTGTGATTCGCGGTCTCGTTTGAAATTTCGATTGTTGCTGGTTTTTAAACTTGAGAGGTGTTTATTCTGCAATTCAATTGTTAAAGCTGTTTCGGTGACGCTTGAGGTCCGTTACCCCTGTTCAATTGTTTCTCTTTTCTTTTAGGTCTGTTTGAGTTGGATTTTGATTGAATTTTTAGTCGTTATAAATTGGATCTGCGTTTCTGCATTAAATGAAAACTTTTGTTGTCACTGTTGTTCTGATTCTGAAGTGAAGTATCGATTCTCTGTCAATACTCTACACTGATGCATTAATTTAGTTCTCTAGTGGATTGTTGTGCTTTATTCTGGAGATTAGGAGTTGAATTAGCAACATTTGATTGAATATGTGCATTATGGTATATCAAGGAACAAAGCTGTACAAGTGAATCTGCTTCTCGTACGGCAAGTTTACAGATTGTTTTTTTTCTATCTTGTTGGAATTGTTATATGTTACCTTGTCTATTTCATGCTATAATCAATATTGTATACATACACGTATAAGGAGGATTCTTGGTTCTAATAAATCGCTTCTGCAATCGATCCCTAGCCAAAAAGTTCTCCAATGTAAAGTTCTGCAATGTGTTATATTTCTTGGGAGGTGCTGAAAGTTAAAGTACAGCTTTAAATATGAATATCTTTGATTCGTTTAGTTGAGTAGATCGGAGGCGTGCTATATTAGGCAATACATAGTTTATGGCCCTCCGGATGTAGTCGAATTAACCCTTTTAGTTTAAGAGTCGAGGCGTGCCATGCCAAGCAAAAATGACAATTGCGTGGTCCTCGTTTTAATTAGTTTTAACTTAACCTTAGAATTCGAGGCGTGCCGTTAGAAACTTTCCATGGCCCTCGCAAAGTTAACAACTTGTAGTTGCTTTTAGGCGCGTACTTTAATAATATTACCTTCCTAAACTCGGGTGTGCATTTCATGTGACCCAAATCCAAATCCTTATAACGTTGAATAAAATATGTTTCGGATTACGGGTGCATTTCATGTGACGTAATCCAAAGACATGTTTTAGACGACGTTAAATCTTCTTTTAAAAAAATGAATTAAGCGGTTAAAAAAATGCACATAGGTTTAAATTGTTTCTAAAATCAGATAATTATGCCAATTATAACAGTTGAGCGACCGTGCTAGAACCACGGAACCTGGGAATGCCTAACACCTTCTCCCGGGTTAACAAAATTCCTTACTCGGATTTCTGGTTCGCGGACTGTTAAACAGAGTCAATCATTTCCTCGATTCGGGATTTGAACCGGTGACTTGGGACACCATAAATCTCCCAAGTGGCGACTCTGAATTTTTTAATACATAATCCCGTTTCGATTGTCACTTCAAGTTGGAAATAACTCCCTTTATTATATCCCCTTCCAGGGGTGTAATGGAAAAAGGAGGTGTGACACACCCGAAATCCAAATGAAGGAAAATTGGGTCCGAACTGGGAAGGGTCGGACCAGATTCTCGAGATCACAGGGAAAGGATCTTATAAGCTCGGAACTATGGATAGAGAAGAACTACCGAATAATTGGAACGTAACTCATCTCAAACGATATTACTATTAAGGTATGACCCCATTTCAATGCTTTTTATTTTTTGACTAACGCTTGCAGGTTATCGACGAGGAGCGGTACGAAGCCTTTAGGTCTGAAAGCACGTGTTGTACTCTTGTTCCCTTAAACCGTTTTTGTCCCAAATGGGTTTTTCGGCAAGGTTTTTAACGAGGCAACAGTGGATCGTGCTACCTTAGAATTGAAGGCCGATCATGAATCGGTATCAAAGACTATGTTTATAGTATCCGACATTTCTATACAATCAACATGGAATACTGGGGGGAATTACCCTCGGATATTGAATTATTCTAGCTAGAAAATTATTTCGAAATGAAATGGTCTCAATGGGTAGGATTTGTTGTAAGGGCCAAACGGTCAGAACGAATCGTGCCCACATAGATTGCTTGAGCCCTGACATAAAACATGTGCGCATGTATGATTCTTTTTGACAAGAATAAAGAGAAAAGTACTTTACTTGCAACTATTTAATATCTTGAAAAAATTTCCACTTTACAACCCCATACTTTCGATCTATTATGAAAACGAGCCCAAAGGTCGATTGCAACCAGAGTTCGAATAATAACTCTGACACCTGGGGACTACCGTCGATAGAACAAACTCAAAAGAAGATCGAACTATTGAATATCGAGGGCATAAGACCTCTTAGGACACCCTCGAATTTTAAAGGCCACAGCCATACCCACTCGGGGATTGTTATTTTAGGCAAGCCTGGATAACTCGTGAAAGCGAGCTCACCGGGCTACACCTAAACTAAAGGCTACGGACAATTTAACACGGTTCGGAGACATCCGAAATCCGTAACAAAAATAGGCCTTCAAAAAAGAAAAAATTCTTTCACAACCGGTTCTAAAGGCTACCCTCGGCAGAATATTAAACTTAAGAGACAACTCCGATAACACCGAACCCCGGTAATGCCTTAACCCAGAAGGGCAATAATGTCAAGGTTTGTTCAAACCCTCGAACACAGTCTTATTATTTTGTGCTAAGGCGCTCCAACCTTTTGTGAATACAAGCAATAAAACAAAGAAAAATTTTTAAAAGGGTGGAAAGCCTTATATATATATAAACGATCGTTTTACAAAGTGATGTTCTAAACGTCAATACCACACAAGAGGGGGGGTGATTTGTGTGGTACCCAATTTTTGCTCTAGAAGAACCTGGTTCTTCTAGGTGTACTTACTACTACTATTTGCGAAATTAAGAGTGCATAAAATAAAGAACACAGATATTTTACGTGGAAAATACCTGGCTCAAAAGGTGAAAAAACCACGACCTACTACTCAGTAGGATCTTCCCAAACTTCCACTAAAATCACTGAGCCAAAACAGCATTTACAAAACTCTTGTAAACCTAAGGATTAAACTCTAATACCAGTGTGGCACACAGCCTCAACTGTTGCGACACTTTCAAGCTAGCCTATAACTTGAATTCTCAAAGTACCTATTACAATTGCTTCTACAAAAGCTGGAAAGGTACAACTTTAAACCACCTACTACAATTGAACTAGAATAAGAATAAACACAATGGAATCGGTTCTTCTATATTGTCCAAGTAGCTTCAGGAATGCACACTTGAATTTCATATAAATTGCTTGCAAAATTGCCTCGCTCTTTTGCTCTCAATTTAATTTCACTTCTGCGTTTGTGCAATCCCTGTAAAAGAGAACAATTACTGTTATTTAATGAGTTAGTAATCAGAGCTTGATTGAGACTCAATTGCTGATCTTCCATCGAAGTTGAGTCCTTGAACAATACAAACTCCAACCCTATTCTTTATTCGGATTGTGTCCTCTTCCCATGAGGATACTTTCGTTCCTCATCCAATATGCAACCTTTTCGATCAGTTCAGGAGATATTCCTGCTTTATCCTTTAGACTTATCTCCTTCACGTGCATCTCACATGTATAGGTTGATAAACACTGTGTCTCATATGATGGACCTGCTCCATGACTGAGTTTATTTGTCATTCTTCAGTATCATCCTGCATTGCATTCACCCAATCTGCATCCTGCAAAGCCTCAACAATATTTTTAGGTTCAATGATAGATAGAAAAGCATCAAAAGCACACAGATTCTTTAATTGTGATCTGGTTTTAACTCCAGATGTTGGATCAGTGAGAACGTTCTCAATGGGATGAGAACTTTTATACCTGTGAGGTTTCACAACCAACTGGCTTCTGCTAGATGTTTCTGCCATTTGCTGAGGAACAAGATCATGAACAGGTTCGTTCAAGAAGTTTATTTCAATTCCTCTTTGATTTCTTCCCCCTGTCAGGTTTCCCTGTATGGAAGAACCTGTTCCATCACATGTTCCTTCTGTTGGTGCCACTTTGACCTGAGTTGATGCTTTAGTCAAGTCTTTTACCAATCCAATGGCTTCATCTTCATGTTCCTGTCTCTCCGAAAGAATGTAAGTTTCATCAAATACTACATACACACTTTCTTCTACACACGAAGTTCTTTTGTTAAACACTTTATATGCTTTGCTCTGTGAAGAATATCCCAAGAATACTCCCTCATCACTTCTGGGATCAAATTTTCCTAGGGAGTCTTTTTCATTATTGTGCACATAGCACTTACAACCAAATGCCCTAAGATGGGATATGTTTGGTTTTCTCCCTTTAAGTAACTCATAGGGAGTCTTCTCTACCAGAGGTCTGGTCATGCATCTATTTATTATGTAACATGCATTGTTTACAGCCTCTGCCCAGAAGCTGTGAGGCAATTTACTAGAAAGTAGCATGGTTCTAGCCATATCCTCAAGAGTTCTATTCTTTCTTTCAACTACTCCATTTTGCTGAGGGGTCCTAGGTGCAGAGAAATTATGATCTATACCATTTTCATCACAGAACTCAGCAAACTTTGAATTTTCAAATTCAGTTTCATGATCAGACCTAATGGAGGCAAGTTGATTTCCTAATTGTTTCTGAGTTTTTCTAACAAATGCAGAAAACATGTCAAATGCTTCATCTTTGGAGGTTAGAAATAGAACCTAGGTAAATCTAGAATAATCATCAACTAGCACCATTACATATTTCTTTCCACCTCTGCTCATGGTTCTCATTGGAACACATAGATCCATATGGATCAGTTCCAACGACTTGGTTGTACTTACCATTTTCTTGCTTTTGAAGGATGACCTTACCTGCTTCCCCCTTGCACATGCCTCACAAACTTTGTCTTCCTTGAACTTGATATTAGGTAACCCTATCACCAAGTCTTTAGAGACTAATTTGTTAAGCTGATTTAGACTTGCATGACCAAGTCTTTTGTGCCACAGGAGGGGATCATTAACCAACACACTTAAACAAGTGAGTTCATTTTCTGAAAGATTGGACAAATCTACAATGTAAATATTGTTAACTCTTTTTCCCTGCAAAACAATCTTGTCAGTGGTAAGGTTAATCACAAAGCATTTGGTGGAGGTAAAAGCCACAAGGTTACCTTTGTCATACAATTGTGACACACTTATTAGGCTATATTTCAATCCATCTATCAGGTAGACATTCTCTATGGAATGAGTATCTGTTTTGCCTACCTTTCCAACCCCAATGATCTCACCTTTCTTTCCATTACCAAAGAGACATTACCTCCTTTTAAGTCCTCAAGTGAAAGGAACTGGTCCTTGTCCCCAGTCATATGTTTTGAGCAGCCACTATCCATATACCATATTTGGCTATTCCCTTTCACTTGGACCTGCAAAAGGAAATCAGGGGTTAGTCTTAGGAACCCAAACTAGTTTGTTTGGGTCCCTTTCTATAAGCAAAAGGGTGAATCAAATTCCTTCTTGCCCATCCAGGCAGCTTACTTTTTTTTTGAACAAAAGATTTGTTCTTTTGACTGGCTTTTTCTTTTGCATTACATTCATATTTGTAATGGCCAGTCTTACCACAGTGTGTGCAGATTTTATTTTCAGGAAGTGTGAGGTACTTGCTTTTAGGATCCCATTTTGGAGCTTGAGTCCCATAGACAAGTCCTCTTTTGTTGCTACTGTGATGCTCTTGCAGCCAGGAGAGTGCATCAGAAGCCTTGTTCCACTTGCAAGTTCTGTCTAGTTCATGTTTCACCTTTCCTATATCTTCCTTTAAGACTTTGATGAATTCATCTTTCTTATACAATTCACCTTTCATTTTTCCCAAATTTTCTTCTATAGTGAGATATGTGTGATCAGCTTTCTTCTTTCCTGTTCCTAATTTCAGTTTTAAGTTTTCAGACCTAAGTTCTAAGACACTGTTGTCAAGTTCAAGAACCTAGTTCTTCAACTCAGCATTTTTGTTATCACTCTCATTTGCCCTAGACTCTAGACTTTTGCATTTTGCTTTTAGATCACACATTCCCTAGACAGAACTTCCTTCTCATTATTAATTATCTCAGACTCATCAATGAAGTCTAGTAATAGCTCAGCCAACCTTTCTTTAGACAAGAATTTAATCTTGTCTTTGAGATGAAGAATACTTACCTCTTGTTCATCATCTGATTCTCCAATGGACATCAGTGCTTGCTCTTCTTCAGCTTCACCTTCTGAGTCTTCATCTGAGGTTTCTCCCCAAGCAGCAACCATAGCCTTAGTTGAACCTTTGTTTCTTTTAGGTTGAACCTGTTCCTTCTTCTTGTTCCTTCGTTCAGCTCTTTCTTTCTTCCACTCAATTTTCCATTGAGGGCAATTTTTGATCATGTGATCAGTCTTACCGCACTTGTAGCAACCCTCATTGGTCTGTTTCTCAGGAGCTCTTGTTTTGTTGAAGGTTGTACCTCTTGAAGAACCCTTTCCTCTCATCAGGTACTTTTTGAAATCCCTAGTGATCATAGCCATCTCATCATCTTCCAAATCTGAACCTTCAGCAATTTTGAGAGTTAAGCTTCTCTCCTTCTTGGGTGTATCCATCTTCATGGTTTGCCTTCTCATTTCATAAGCAGTCAGATTTCCAATCAGTTCATCTAGTCTTAGAGTAGCAATATTCTTGGATTCCTGAATAGCAGTGATTTTGCTTTCCCATGTGACTGGCAGAACCATTGTCAGAATTTTCTCAACCTTGTCTTATTCAAGAATAACCCTTCCAAGAGACTTAAGTTCATTTGTCAGTGTAGTGAACCTAGTATACATCTCCTGGATAGTTTCTCCTTCCTTCATAGTAAAATTCTCATATTGAGAATACAGCAGTGTTCCTCTTGATCTTTTCACTTGAGGTGTTCCTTCATGGGCCACTTGCAAAGTGTCCCATATCTCCTTAGCAGTAGTACAGCTTTGGATCCTACTGTACTCATCTGGGCCTAGTCCACACACAAGCCATTTCTTGGCCTTAGCATTTTTCTCCCACTTCCTCAGGTCTTCAGCAGTGCAGTCAGCCCTTGTCTTTGGCACATCAACTCTTTCAGCATTCTTCTTTGTGGTTGCTAGGGGACTATCAGTGACTATGTCCCAGAGTTCATAGTCTTCCCCTATGATGTAATCTCTCATCCTGTTCTTCCACTAAGAATAGTACTGACCATTGAAAAGTGGAGGCCTAGCAGTTGATTGCCCTTCCCACTTCTCAGGTGGTGCACTCATGTTGATCTTCTCCTAAGGTGTTAGCCTCTTCAAGGATAACCTGCTCTAATACTAATTGATGTTCTAAACGTCAATACCACACAAGAGGGGGGGTGATTTGTGTGGTACCCAATTTTCCTCTAGAAGAACCTGGTTCTTCTAGGTGTACTTACTACTACTGTTTGCGGAATTAAGAGTGCATAAAATAAAGAACACAGAGATTTTTACGTGGAAAACACCTGGCTCAAAAGGTGAAAAAACCACGACCTACTACTCAGTAGGATTTTCCCAAACTTCCACTAAAATCACTGAATCAAAACAGCATTTACAAAACTCTTGTAAACCTAAGGATTAAACTCTAATCCCAGTGTGGCACACAGCCTCAACTGTTGCGACACTTTCAAGTTAGCCTATAACTTGAATTCTCAAAGTACCTATTACAATTGCTTCTACAAAAGCTGGAAAGGTACAACTTTAAACCACCTACTACAATTGAACTAGAATAAGAATAAATACAATGGAATCGGTTCTTCTATCTTGTCCAAGTAGCTTCAGGAATGCACACTTGAATTTCACATAAATTGCTTGCAAAATTGCCTTGCTCTTTTGCTCTCAATTTAGTTTCACTTCTGCGTTTGTGCAATCCCTGTAAAAGAGAACAATTACTGTTATTTAATGAGTTAGTAATCAGAGTTTGATTGAGACTCAATTGCTAATCTTCCATCGAAGTTGAGTCCTTGAATAATACAAACTCCAACCCTATCCTTTATCCGGATTATGTCCTCTTCCCATGAGGATACTTTCGTTCCTCATCCAATATGCAACCTTTTCGATCAGTTCAGGAGATATTGCTGCTTTATCCTTGAGACTTATCTCCTTCACGTGCATCTCACATGTATAGGTTGATAAACACTGTGTCTCACATGATGGACCTGTTCCATGACTGAGTGCATTCGTCATTCTTCAAAACTTCACCTGAACTTGGGCCAACACAAAGGCCAGATCGGCCAAATACAAAATTTACAAAGGCCTAAGGGCTACTTTTACTTCGAGTTCGAGAGACCATTCTCAGTCGAATGATCTACCATGCTCTTGGCCTGCGCTAGGGTGGCTTCAACATCAACCTTGTATTGAGTCGCATTAGCATGGGCCTTGTTATTAGCCATGGTCGCCTCAGATCTGGCCACCTCGAGCTCCTTGGACAAGTTGGCTAAATTGGACTGAAGCTCCTCAATTTTCTTTGCCTGTACCGAGGCTTTCTTCCTTGCAGCCCAAAGCTGAGACTCGACTGACTCCAACTTTGCTTGGACGACCTCCTTTTCTGAAGCTAAGATGTCCATGCACCCCTTGAACTCTTCAGACTTGGCTCGTACTTTATCTATTTGCCTTTGGAGGTCCTTGATCTGTTCGAGCCTCTGTCGAACCTGCATAATCGGATCGTTAGTTGTTATCTCCAACTCATTTTCACTATCATGAAGTACTCAAAATACCTGCTCAGCCATCTCAGCATGCTCATCTCGAGCCGCCACCAAGTCTACCTGAAGCTCCTCACTGAGAAGCTTGCAGGTATCGCATTTCTCAGTGAGGCCCCGAAACTTAGCCTTGCGCTCCTCTCGGATTCGAAGAAAGGCCTCATGATACAACACCGAAGCCTTAAGTAAGGAAGAAAACGTTAGAACTATCTACAACTCAAAGTTTTAAAAATATAATTGAATGGCCCCCGAACTTACCCGATTCAAAGCATGTTGGGCCTTGTTGAACAAACAATCAACTTCAACCTCGTCCATCTTTGGTTGGTCCTCTTCGGTAACCAAGCATCGGAGATAGCTAGCCACCCCTACGGGGGCAGAAAGAACTCGAGCATCCTCCAGGACCGAGATGACAAATGATCACTTATGCCCGTGATCGACACTGGGGGCCGAAAATTGATTGGTCAGTTTAAAGCTCAAGGAAGCCTCACTCGAGCCCTTCCTCGGATCATCCAGGTCACCCAAATCGGTGACATCTACGGAAAGGGTCTTCTGCTCCATGGATCCCTTCACTGTGGCAAGTTTCCATCGCTTGAGCGTCCTTGATCGTCGAATCAGAGAACGAAGGCAATGAGGGGGGATCTCCAATCTCTATTGCCCCAAGTAAATCTTTTGGGGTTCCGCCTTCATCACGGGAAACCTCGAGCATGGTTTCGACACCAGCATCGGCTACCTCCTCAGTAGCCTCCTCACCTCAAGGTGAAGCATCTTCAACTCTTTCCGACTCGAGGACTTCATCAAAATGAGGCAAAGCAGTTTCAGCTCCCGCCAGCCCGGTAGTTCTTCAAATTTCGGTGCCAGTTCGCACATGGGCAACCAGCCTGGAGTCTTCTTCTTCTTTTTCGTCCTCTTCGGCCTCATCCCTCAGCTGTTTGATTGACTCCATAGTCAGGCAGATGACATTCCCCTTGGGTTTATGGGGCCTCCTCGCCGGTTTTTTCTTTTCCGGGCCCGGAGAGCTCGGAGCCCCTTTTCTCTTCTTCTCCTTGGCCTGCTTCGGGGCAGGGGAAAACACCTCTTCTTCAGCATAGGGGGCCTTATTGCTACTTCCTTCCCGAGGCCTACAAAAGGGAAAAAGATGAGTAAGTCCAATTCAAAGCCCGAATAGAAACCGTTCTAAGAAAATAAGATTACCGTGGTTACGTGCCTCCCGTTGACCCTTTTACAACTATATCCAGGCACGCTCGGAGTAAGACTTCCGCGATACTAAACCCTCGACCCATTGTCTGAGATCGGGGATCACTTCCGGCATGTGGGCCACAGCTACAACACAAAAAAGGAAAGAAGATGAGAAGTAAAATGGCAAAGTTAGATATTCAAGGCAAAGCGATACTTACGATTCATGTTCCATTCTTCAGGAAATGGCATGTCTTCGGTAGGGATTAGATCCGAGGTCTTGATTCGGACAAATTTGCCCATCCAACCTCGATCTCGAGTCTCGTCTATGCTCGAGAATGGGGGCTTGGTGGCTCGATGGTAAAGCTTGATCAATCCTCCTCGATAAAGCCAGGGACTATAGAGGCGCATAAGGTGGTCGAGGGTGAAAGGATGCCCCTCGATCTGGTTTACAAAAGTCGGAGGAGGATCATGATCCTCCAGAACGATGGATGGATCTTGCCAAGGGTCACATTGTACCTCTTGCATAAGGCAACGATGATGGGGTCTAAAGGACCCAATATGAAAGGATAAGTGTAAACACTTAAAAACCCTTCCACATGGATAGTGATTTATTCCTCAGGCGAAGGCACCACCACGTGTTTGTCAACCCAGTTGCAGTCCTTTTTAACTTGGTCAAGAAGATCGTCGGTGATTGTGTACATTTATCTCGACATCGGTTCGCATCGATCCGTTGTCGAGGGTGTATTCTCCACCTTAAAATCGGCAGCAGTGGGGCACTTTGTGGGAACAAAACCTCTAGGGGAGGTTCCGCCACGGCTGCATCACCGGCAGACCTTGATGAAGAAGCATTTTCCTTGTGTGGGACAGTCGTTGAAGTCTTAGCCATCTTACTTTTACGAGTGAAGAAGAATGAAAACTGAGAAGAAACACTTGGTATTTTGTGATGGAATAGGTGAGAAGATCTGAAATCATAAAGTTTTGAGGAAGACAAAGGGGTTTTGGAGATCATAGTGAAGAAGATTTGAAAGTAAAGGTTTGAAAAATAAAGAAAGGTATATTTATAGGTTAAAGATGACAGTTCAACTCCGGTGGTGGCCGACTGTCGACCGGCACACATTAAATGTCTGGGAAACTGTACCGACGAGATGTTTCGATTACCTTCTGTTGCTTATGTCATGGTGCTTACGTCACGATGTATCGGGTGAAGGTCGGGGACTCAAGTCGTTTCTTGTCATTACTCTCCAAAAAACAAGAGGACTATCTGTATACGGTCAAATCGGGTTTGCCCTTGTTATGCGACTGATCGAGGCTGGGGCATGATTAGCCGAGGATCAACTCCGATTTATATCAAACTACGACGCAGAGTTAGGTTGTCAAGATTGAGACCTTGGAACCGATTAAGATCGAGACCAACCAGAACCGGGACCGACCAAGATCGAGATCGACCAAGAGCGGGACCAAATAAGATAGAGATCAAGGGAAGCTTGCTGGGTTGAATAACGGAATGACGAAATATCTGCAATCGAGCGAGGATCACGGCGCAAATCTCGGCACGTATCAAGAAGAGGCCGATTAGTTAGCCAATCATGGGATTTCTTGTTGTATTTAGAATTGTACCAAGAGGATTCCCCCTACTATATAAAGGGGGTCTGATCATTTGTAAAAGACATTACATATCACGTTACAAAGGCATATATTCACTTTCTCTTAACCTCTCAACATTCCTATTACTTTGGTCATACTTTCTGGAAAAATAGTCACTTGATTCGAGGGCAACCTAGCTCAAGGATTAAAGCTATATATTTCATTTGGTTTGTTTTACATTTGCAGTTAATTTCAGTATCCATTTACGTTTTCTGACAGTTTGTGCCAAGTGAATCACTTGTCCTTAAAACCAGAGTATAAATTCAATTGTTATCTGTTTTTAGGGTAAACAGATTCGAGGTGGTTTTGGCTGAAAATTCGAATCGAAACTCGAAAAAGAAGACATAAATAAATTGTATATATTTTGTAGTCGACGAATATAGACAACTAGCATAATTCTATACAAGTTATATATAAATTGTATGTAAATTATAGTTTTTGACCGGATTTTGTATAAACAATTTATATTTAGGTATTAGATAAATTAACCAAATTTATATATATTTTGTAAAAAAAAAAATTAGTTACTTTATTTAAATAAAAAAAATTAGATAAATCGGGTAAATAAATTGAAATTTTTGTACATATACAAAACCTTTATAAAATAGCAGATAATTGGGAGAAATTCAAAAATAGCCAGATTTACAAGTGGTCATTCAAAAATAGACAGTTTCAAAATAATCGAAATTTAGCCACTTTTCATGTAAAGATAAATCTGAACGAAAACACTGTTCAAAATCTGGAAAATACTCCAGCATAATATACTGGAGTTCCAGCATAAGTATTCTGGAACTCCAGTATATTATATGCTGGAGTTCCAGTATAATATGCTGGAAGTTCATACACAGATGCTCCAATCTCCAGTATATTATACTGGAACTTTCTGCGTGTTGGAGTTCCAGCATAATATGCTGGAAATTCATACACAGGTGCACCGATCTGCAGTATATTATGTTGTACCGGTCCCTGTCGCAGTAAAATAGTGGCTATTTTTTAATGGCTTTGCAAATGCTGGCTGTTTTTGAATGACCAATGTGAAAACTGGCTAGCCCGTGCTATTTTAACTGGATCATTTCTCCGCTGGGCCCAAATGAAAATGCAATTTAGTCCCACAACCTCTAAAGTCCAGCCATTCCAAATACCGTTCTTTCCAACTGCAATAACTGAAGCGGGTTCGAGCATAATAGGGTTTCGTTATGGCTCTGTTTTGCTCACCCTATAATAAAAGCTTAACTTCAATTTCCCCATCGTTCACATCATCTTCTATTCCAAAAGCCTCGGCTTTCAATTCCCCATTTCCTCCCATTTTTAGTTCCGAAAGGGTTTCAAACTTTACACCGCGCATTTCGATTGACCTGTCTCAGAAGAAACCTCATTTACCCAAGTGCTCAGATTCTTCAGTTGAGCCAGATAATACTGCAAATTCTACTACAATTATATTCCTGAAAGGTACGTAGATAAACTTCCCTACAGTCGATTTTATCTATTAGAGTTCTCTTTACAATAGCTTAGTCCAATGAACAGCCTGGCGCACAAGGCATCTTGCATGTAGGGTCGGGGAAGGGCAGTACCCTAAGAGGTGTGATGTAGACAACCCCTTCAGCCCTTCTACAATAGCTTAGTCCAATGAGGATCATTATTAGAGCAGTTAAGGATAGATAAAATACTTATTAGTGCATTAAGGAAGCATTAAACCTTACATTTTGGGGAAAATATGGACTTGGGTATATAGTGAATGAATGCTTGAATATTCTGTCAATTCAGTGCCATCATTTCCAATTCTGCAATTTAGTTAGTGGTATGTGAAAAGAACCCTTCAATTGTGCCGATTAATGGCAGCTCATATAAGGAGAGAAAACTTGGTCAGGCATATCTTTAGAGTGTCTCGACGATTTTCATATAATTTGTTTAGGTAGTATAGTAGTGAAGTTTTAAAAAGACATTCTTGAGCTGCATAAAGGCTACATGCAAATAAATGTTATTGAGGAGAGCTGTATGTTTGGGGAAGGTTGTTAAAATTGTTATCATTATCTTATACTCTGAGAACCTCCAAGCTCTTATGGACTGAAATAATATGAAGATTCTGATATATCATTTATGTGCTTACCATTCTTCTCCTTATGTAACTATGGTCTGAGCAGTCAACAGCAAATGGATCAAGAACCTTATAAAAAGCTTTCTGTTTATCTAAGTCTTTGATGACGATACTCTTCCTCCTTGTTTGGGTGTTACATTCGAGAATTTGATTGATGCAGGACTAGCAAAATCTACAGCGGAGGGAAGATTGAAGGTGGTATTTTCACAATTTGGAGACGTCAGCCGAGGTGCATATATTTTACCATGGAATTTCTATGTACACTTTTATCTTTGCATTTTTCTTGGTAAAGATCATACGCGACAAGATTTCTGGTGGATACTTATTCGTGTTAAGAAGCTCATACTTTTTCTTTCCTCCCTATGTTGCAGCCAAATTATAGTTATTGATAAGAAAACTAAGCAATTGTTGGGATTTGCATTATTCATGCTAAGAAGATTATACTTTGTTTTCCTTGTGTTGCAGTCAAAATCGTTACAGATAAGATAAGTAAGCAACCTTTGGGGTTTGCATATATCTGGTTTCTCGATAAAGAATCTGCACAATGTGCTGTCCAAGAGATGAATGGAAAGGTAAAATATATATATGGATATCTCCTGATTTGGATCCATTTGCACATCAACATCTGAGAATTTCTTTGCTGTCAAGTTCTTAGATGGCAGGTTTATACAGGTTCAGATGGCTAAGCCTGGATCTTGCAAGCCTAATGTCAAGACAGCACCTTACAAGTTCTAGGCAACTCCGGTCTGCTCCTGGCAAGCATTAATAGCCCATGTAAGGTTTCCAAATTAAGGATATCCGGATATGAATGAATCCATAATTCAGGAGCACTCGAGCAAGCCTCGCAGACAACCACAAGGAGCTATCCGATGCTAATGATACCTGAACTTGGCTACTATTGCTCCTTTGTTGATATAGACTTGAGGTCGTGCTCTGCATATGTTTACTCTGTATCTGCGGTATCTTTTGGCAGTTTATAAGGGACTCCGACTTAAGGGAGAAAAGAAGCTAGTTCAAGACTTCAAATGTATTCCGCTATGTTGGTTTTTGTTTGACCCAAAATTTAGGTCTAGATTTAAACAATTAGATTTTCTAATAAAATAGAGTTAATCTTAGTCAATATTAATATAAAGATATATTAATCGATTTTGTATCAGGATAATATGGGTATTATCTAAGTAGCAATAAATGGTGACAACACTAGTATATTCAATGATCTAAAACTGAAAGAGATAGCATTAAATAACAATGAATGACATTTAAGTAAACAAAAGCATGTGAGTCACCCGAAAATGTTGAGATTCTTTGGTATTCTTTCTGACAATGATGAATGATTGATGAACCTTTGAATAATCGGATTCTCCTTGGATCGTGGGAGAAAAGTTAGACAAGGATCTCAAGAAAAAAGTATATTTTGAATGTGTATAATAAAACAAGAAACTTCGGGGAATGTCAATGTGCTGTCTTTCTATCTATCAGGGGACATATGCCACAATACCCTAACAGTACAGATCCAGAGAATATTCACTGGAATATTCTCTTTAAAGTCTTATCCTAAAATTAGACGTTATTACTCTATTCAAGGAGAGTGCTAGTCCTCGACCTTGATCTCTGTTGACTCCTCGACCCCGCTCGTCTCTTGTTAGATCACTTCGACCTTGAATATGCCTTTTGTTAAAGTCAAACTGGTGACACGTGGCACCCTTTGAAGACCCTAAATATAACTGAGATAATTATTGGCCCATGCGGTGTTGTTATTTAATTAACTAGCAGTAGAAGTTACACAAGTGGATATCATAAAATAATTATCATGAATTAGGTATCTAAAATCGTTAGATCTTGCTGCTATAGAAAATATTTGGATGTTCCGTTAATATTCAGGGAACACATGGTGGCTTCGAATGTTAAATGGCGATTTAAGAGTCAAGGCGACCTCTTGCACGTCATGTTTAGTCACTTTTTCCAGAATGATGGAGTTATGCAAGTCTTTTTATATATTTCATGCCCATTTTCTTTTCTTATTAGCGGAAACAGAGTCAATAAACTTGTCAACGGGTGATTTACATACATCTGACCATTAAAAGAAGAAGAAGAAGAATGACAAGATAGATGGATAACTTTAAAGCACTGTAAATGGTTTGATCGGTGAGGGTAGTGTACAAGAAGTCCAGAACCGAAATGTAGTTTTTTTGGACTCAAAATACTTTTTTGAGTGTAAAAAAAAAAGTTATCATTATATATAAAACGCGGTTCATTAAAACGCGGTTATGAACCGCGTTTTACCTTAACGGCCATTTGGGATGTTAAGGTAAAGCGCGATTTAATACCGCGTATATAAAACGCTTTAGCAAACCGCGTTTTACATAGTAGCTGAACAGACAGCTATATAAAGCGCGGTTCAGTACCGCGTTTTGTATAAAACGTGGTATTAAACCGCGTTTTACATGTTTAGTGGGCCCACCAATAACTCTTCTACGCTTAACTGACATAACAATAATTCAAATATGTAAAACGCCCTTTTAAACCGCATTTTACTTCCAAAAATTTGACCCCTCCGGAATGGACATTGCCTTATACAAAGGCGTTAAGGGTTTTGAGAAAAATCATTCAAAAATACTCCAACTTCGTGCTAAATTTTTCTTGTTGTTAAATTCACAAGCTTTTTTCATAATGTCTGAAGAGCGAAAATTAAGGGTTCCATTATATTGGGGGGGAGGGTGAGGTTGTGGTGGCGAATAACTCGGTGAGCTATAGTTTATCTCCACAGAGTCATGTTAAGTTGCCACTTACAATGGAGTACGATAGACTGGTATCGTTGTTGTGCAATAAAATGAGGTTGAGCAAACGTTCGGTGAATCTTAAAATAACCGGAAGATATCTGTATTCTGTGACTCCGCAAGAGGTTGCTTGTTACGCTGAGTTTAACATCGAGGATGATGAATCTCTAAGAGATTTTTTGGGGACCTCGGATGAATACCGGGAACTTATTTTGATAAAAATGTTGGAAATGTACGTGAAGGTTGAAGACGTTTGCAATAATGATGTTGCGCAAAGCAAGGATAACCCTCAATCATCGGGTGGTTATTCTGGAGCAGCTTTAGCCCAACAGGTTCCGGCTGAAAGAGTTTGGCCGGATCTAAACTTATCTCCGCGGCCGAACGAGGAGCGAGGAAATAATTTCTCTCATACTTTACATAATCCACAAGAAGACTGGTAAACTTCAATTTTCCTTTGTATTACGATGTTTATTTTTTGTTGAATTGAATTTGTATTAACACTTATATATTCCACAGGGGGTACCGTCCGGATATGAATTTTACAAGTTATGACCCCACGCCCAGTTGGAATATGCGTAGTTTTGGCGTGTTGGATCATGGTGGTCCATCCGGGAGTCATCACCAACACGAAAATATCCATCATGGAATGTCAACACATTAGGACTTGTAAGTGAAGTGATATAGCTATATGTAAAGTATTTATCAATTTGAGTAGCTTATCATTTTGTTGTTTGTGCAGTGAAAACGAGCAACTTGATGGTCCTGACCTCACTCAGTTGCTCGTAGACGACGTATTTACTCGTAATTTGGCAGATGCGCAGAAGTCAGGAAGATAATAGTGATTATGACAACAATACCGATGAGTCTGGAAATGACACACCCTTCCCTGACGAGGGTGATGATGAGGAGGAAGTGAATGTCGAACCTGAGCTGACGAGGGAGCATGCTCCTCCACCTCCCGTTAGACCAAGAGTGTAATGTACCATGTGCCGTTTCATTCAAGGCATATTCCCTACCTTGATAATTTGCCAAATATGCCGGATGTGGATGCCCTCACAAGGGATCTTGATGAAATTCGGTCAGCAATATGGGATGAGTTTAGACCAAACGGTGCTGGCAAATGGCATGTATTTTCCCGATAAAGCTCGCCTACCAGGGCTTGTAAAATGTACAGCGTAAGAGAGTGTCGTGAGATGATAGTATAGGAGTCAACTCCGAAGATATAACGATTTCACAATTTTTACATTTTTTTTACAACATTAATATCTTAGTCGGGATAAAATTAACATACCAATTTAACCGCAAAAAACAAACACAAAACAACATGGAACACATTCAAAACAACTAATATGCATTATTTATACGAGTTTGGACATAAACTAAATCAGAATACTTCCAAATTATGTTTTTCGGAAAGTTGAAGATTTGAAAAATTAACTCCGAAACAAGCAACTCACAACAATAGAAGGCTTGGCTAGGATGTGGGACCAACTTTGATTAGTTTTTGTGGGACGGGTGGGGTCCACTCGAGTTTTTTATCGAGTTAATGGGGGGGGGGGGGGGCGCTGTCGTTTTTTTAAAAAAATGGAGGTTCTGTCCGGAAGTGGGGAAAGGGAAGGGGAACGTTTATTTATACAGGCAAAGCGCGGTTTATAACCGCGTTTTATATAAAACGCTTTAATGAACCGTGCTTTATTAAAACGCGGTACATTACAGCGTTTTATATAAAATGTGGTCATGAACCGCGCTTTACCTTAACGTCCCAAACGACCGTTAAGGTAAAACGCAGTCCATAACCGCGTTTTATATATAATAGTAACTTTTTCTTTTACACTCAAAAAAGTATTTTGAGTCCAAAAAACCACATTTCGATTCTGGACTCAGTGTATAAGTACCACACAACGGATTACATAGGATAGTCTGATTATGTCTTTCGTAAATCCTTAGATGCACTAATCCTCAAATGTAACAATATGATGATTAAAAAAAAAGTGTTTTAGATGACGTTATTTAGTTAAGATTGACCATGTAAGTATAAATATGCACAAAAAAAAGAGAGGAAAGAGGAGAGCTTGTATTGATTTGGTTGTGAGCAACATACAAGAGGTTATTTAACTTATATACAAGTTTAGACTCCTAGAAAAGAGCGAAAGAATGCTAAATGGATTGATTCTCAAGACATACTGGACGTTTGGACATAAGAATCGTAAAATTTAAAAAAAGGGTGAAAAACTTTTTCAAGCGAAAATGGCATTTGAAATTTAGAGTTGTATTTGGACATGAATATGATTTTCGGTTGTTTTTGAAGTTTTGTGAGTGATTTGAGTGAAAATTTTGAAAAATAGCTTTTTGGAATTTTTCAAATTTTCAAAAATGCATCTTTAAGTGAAAATTGAAAATTTTATGAACAAACGCTCATTACGGAAAAATTTCTTATCACTACTAGAATTCCTGTAAAAAGCGACCAAAGATTAGCGACCAAATTTGGTCTGTCAAAAAAAGCGACCAAAGTTGGTCGCCAAACTGCCGAAAATAATAAAAAAAGTATTTGAAATACTTTAGCGACCAAAGTTGGTCGCTATTTGGCCGCAAATTTAGTCAAACTGTTGACTGGACTGGTCAGACTTGCTT
>NW_017670904.1:101937-160346 GCF_001879085.1 Nicotiana attenuata | reverse complement strand
TTATCCTGTGCACGATCTAGAGTTGGCAGTGATTGTTCATGCTCTTAAGATATGGAGGCATTATTTGTATGGGGTGGTCATGTGAGGTATATTCTAATCATCGCAGCTTGCAGCATTTATTCAAGTAGAGGGATCTTAATTTGAAGCAGCGCAGGTGGCTGGAGTTACTAAAGGATTATGACATCACCATTCTTTATCATCCGCGCAAGGCGAACGTGGTCGCGGATGCCTTGAGCAAAAAGGCGGAGAGTATGGGTAGCTTGGCATTTATTCCAGCAGCGGAGAGACCACTAGCTTTGGACATTCAGTCCTTGGCTAACAGGCTTGTGAGGTTGGACATTTCGGAGCCCAGCCGGGTTCTTGCATGCATGGTCGCTCAGTCTTCATTACTGGGGGAGATAAAGGTCCGACAGTTCGATGATCCCCATTTGGCGGTCCTCAGAGAGACGGTGCTTCAAGGGGGTGCTGAGGAGGTTTCTATTGGCGAGGATGTTGTTTTGCGACTCCAGGGTCGTCTATGTGTTCCTAATGTCGATGGTCTGAGGAAGAGGATCCTAGAAGAGGCACACAGTTCGCGGTATTCTATCCACCCGGGAGCTACGAAGATGTATCGTGATTTGAGGCAGCATTACTGGTGGCGGGGGATGAAGAAAGACATAGTGAAGTGTGTGACTAAGTGTTTGAATTGCCAGCAAGTCAAGTATGAGCATCAGAGGCCAGGTGGCCTACTTCAGCAGATGCCTATACCAGAGTGGAAGTGGGAACGCATCACCATGGATTTCGTAGTTGGGTTGCCGCGGACTTTGCGGAAGGTTGATTCAGTTTGGGTCATTGTGGATAGGTTGACCAAGTCGGCCCATTTCACTCCAGTGGCGACTACTTATACAGTGGAGAGGTATGCTCAGATTTATATTCGGGAGATAGTCCGATTGCATTGTGTGCCGGTTTCCATCATATCAGACAGAGGCCTTCAGTTCACTTCCCATTTCTGGAGAGCCGTTCAGAGTGAGTTGGGGACCCGTTTAGAGCTTAGCACAGCATTCCATCATCAGACCGACGGGCAGTCGGAGCGGACAGTTCAGATTTTAGAGGATATGCTTAGAGCATGTGTGATTGACTTTGGAGGGCAGTGGGATCAGTTCTTGCCTTTAGCGGAGATTGCGTACAACAACGGCTATCAGTCCAGCATAGAGATGGCCCCGTATGAGGCTTTAACAATTTATTAAGAAGAATATACTTTAGATATTTAACTTCAGGAAAAATGACTTAGCATTTCATAACAGTGATTAAACACAGGACTGAGATCAATGATTATACAAAGCATGCTATCACAATGACATTCATCCTCTAAGGATGCTACAGATCGGCACAAGGCCCCAAACACGGCAATAAGCCCAGATATATTCAATACAGGGTGCGTACCAGTCGCCAATATAGAAACATTCTTGTTCGGGATGGATCAAGTCTCAATCCCTAGTCATAACTAATCCCGCACCTGCCATGGGGTGCGAGTCACGCCCTACAATAGCGTCACAATGTGATAAGCCGGGGTTTCAAACCCTCAGGCCATCATATACACCAACTACTCACCTCTAACCGGCCGTAGAATGGTCCGCAATGCCTTTTCCTTTCGTATCGACCTCCTCGCGCGTCGAATCTAGTCAAAATCACAATGAATACATAAATATGGGTTAAAGAAACATAACCCAATCAAAAATACTCGAAAAGTACTAAAATTCACGAAGTTGGTAAAACCCGAGCCCCGGGCCCACTTCTCGAAAAATTCCGAAAATCACACCAACGGATTCCTCGTCTCGCCACGAGTCCGTGCATATAAAGTTTACCAAAATCGGAGCTCGTTTGACCCTCCAAATTCCATTTTTACATCACAGCTTTCCAAGCCCTAGCTTGACCCGTTTTTTGATGAATTTTCTACAATTTACATGTAATTTCTACCATAAATTCGAATATTTAGGCCAAGGAACTTACCTCCAAGTGATTCTCAGTCAAAACCCTCGAATTTCCTTGTTCAAAGCTCTTAAGAACGTCAACAATGGAGGAAAATATGAAAGGGTCGCGGATGAAATATTATTTTAAAACCCTTCTGTCGCCCGGTCCAGTTTTCGCTTCTGCGGTCCCGCTTTCGCTTATGCGGGACCGCTTCTGTGGCCACATTTCCGCTTTTGCGATCTTCACTTAGAAACCCGGACTTCGCTTATGCGACGCGAAGTCCGCTTCTGCGGTTTCCTCAAAATCGCTTCTGCGGTACAGTGTCCGCTTATGCGGACCTGCTGGTGCGAGCCACCTTCCGCTTCTGCGGAATTTCCCTAGACGGCCAACGACCGCTTCTGCGACAATGTACCCGCTCCGCAGAAGCGGAAACACCAGATGACAGCAAAATCTGACCTGCAATACACCTCAAAACTCTCGTTTAACCACCCGAATTCACCCCGAGGCCCTCGGGACCTCAACCAAACGCACAGATATGTTCTATTACTTCATTCAAACTTGCTCGTAACATAAAAACACTATCATAAACACCAAAATCATCGAATTACCACGGATTCAAGCCTAAGTTAAACTAAAACTTCCGAAACTTGCATTTGATCTAAAACCCGACTTAAACACCTCCGAATGATCTGAAACTTTGCATGCATATCCAAAATCACTTAACGGAGCTACTGCAACTCTCGGAATTCCATTCCGACCCTCGGATCAAAATCTCACCTACCATCCGGAATTCGCCAAAATCCAACCTTAGCCAATTCAAGCCTAATTCCACACCGGACCTCCAAATTCAATTTCGATTGCGCTCCTAAGTCACAAATCATCCCTCAAAACTAGTCGAATCATCGGAAATCCATTCCGAGCCTTCTAACTCATAAGTCAACATTCAGTTGACTTTTTCAAACAATCCTTCTCACAAAGAGACTTATTGTCTCATTTCTAACCGAACTCTAACCGAATTACTTTAAATTCTCTAAACACATATAATGAAACATATAGAAGCAATAAACGGGAAAAATGGGGCGGTAACTCCCGTAACGACGGGTCGGGTCGTTACATCGAGCAAGGAAAATCAGTGAAGAAACAAGAAAACACAGCCCAAAAGAAAGAAAAGGAAAAGAAGAAGAAAAGAAAAAAAAACGAAAAAAGAAGGCAAAAAGAAAAAAGAAGAAAGAAAAAAAAAAGAAAAAAAAAGAGAAAAAAGAAAAATGGAAAAGAAAAGAAAGAAAAAGAAATGAAAATAAAGAAAAGAAAGTGGAAGAAAAGGACCAAACCCAGCCCAAAAATCACCCCTAGCCCTAACCCATCTCACCAAACCCGGCCTGCCCTTCGCTGTAATGAAATGACCCCGTATTGAATCCCAGTAGATCCTAGCCGTCTAGTTTAAGTTGATCCAACGGCCAGGAATCCTAGGATCATTTGATATTAAATGGTCGGAGCCTCCCCCCCCCATATCATCGTCTCCATTTCCCCAAATCACACCTGTGTAATGCCACCTTGAGCCGCCGGCCAGAAATCGCCTCCGCCGGTGGCGATGCTCCTTTCCCACCCAAAAATACACCATAGAACCCCCTCACCCTCCTCTTTCCAACCTCCAACTTAGTTTCGCTCAAATCCCGGTCATAAGGTTCGAATCTTCAATCTAAGTTTTCCGGCCAGGACAACACTTTTCCCAAACTCGCCCAAATTAACACCCTAGTTCCCTCTCCCCTTCCCCTATCCAAATCCCTGGCTACTTTCCCTCAAATCTGCCCAGAATGTCTCGAATAATTAATCAAAGGTTGGCCGGAAACCCTAATTTCTCTATAATTTACCAAATTGGTAGTACACAGTCTCCCCATCCTCCTTGTGAAGAATCTAGCCCTGGCAAGTTTCAAATATCACCAAGACTGCTCAAATTTTGAATCAAAGAAGCGGTATGAATGTTCGAGTCAAGCCGTGAGTCTTCGTTTTCGTCTTTTCATGTTCCTTCTTCTTCTTCTGACTGAGACAATGGATACCTCTCATAATTTTTTTGATTAGTGTTGCTTTGTTTAATTTCAGTACTGATTTGATTTTCTTTAGTTTAGTTTAATTTTGGTTTGATTGTTGTTTTGTTCTGTTAGTTTAAATGTTAAATGTCAGTCTAATTAGTTCAAGCAATCAATTGTTAGTTTAATTAGATTTCCTGTTAATGCCGGTGTAATTGCTTTCTTCTGATGATAATAATCTGCTCGTTGAGTTGTAATTCGTTTGGGATTAGTTGAGGTTCTAATAATTGATTTTATGTTAGTTGTTAGTTTAGTGGTTGATTGGTTAATCTTGTTTGATCGATGGTTTGGTAATATTGATGTTTAGAGTTATTAAACTTGTTTGGTTATAGCTGAATAGGTCAGACTTTAGTTAGTCATGAGGTTTGGGTTTAGTTAACTAGTGGTAGTAAATTCAAGAGTATCCAGGGGTAATATGAGTTTTATCTGAAATAGAAGTAATGCTAGTATCTCCTAGAACTTTCTAGATAAGGATACAATTGGATTTCTAGGAAGTTTAAGGTGTTAGCTTGAGGAACCAGTTAGGAAATGAGGGAGCAATTAGCTAAAAGGTAATATAAAAGAGGGGCTAAAGCGTTAAAACTGAAATCTGGGAGTTGCATATCACTTTGCCTATAAAAGGCAGTGTATGTTGCCTTGAATAACAATTTTTCAGCTCCAAAAAATTCCCCCCCAAAAGGTGCTCTCTAAGTTTCAGATCCGATTTTGAAATTCAACTTTTAAAAACCCAAAAACAATAGAAAACCTCGAGAAAAACCAAAAAAGAAACACTGTTCCATTAGGTTACTTACTGGATCTTAGTAATTGAAGCTCGTCAAAGTTTCTGAGTTGAATGTGAAGTTGCATTTAGTGTATTCAAGTGGAATTCTGGTTTGTTGAGATTGTAAAAGGTCCTGGGTTCACTTGCGAGGTCGTTTATGCTTATTCAAGTTGGTTTTGGTTTGAACTGTTAGCTCTATTCGATTTCAAACACTTCTGGACTGTTGAATTCATTTCTGGACCTTGTTGTGATCATTTGTTCCCTGTTTGTTCAACACTGCTGGTCGTTGTACATTGCTGCTGTTCATTACTGCCCTAGCTGACCTTTTTCCTCCATTTCTATTTTATTTCCAGGTACACATTCTCGAGATTGACTTGATGTATCTTTTGAGTTGAAATAGTGAAATGAAGGCTCACCTGTTTACCTCTTGAGATGTGTGTGTTCAAGTTGTCATGCTAGAATAGATACTAATTGATTTGCACTTGTTTAGGCTTACTTTAGATTTGTGTTTACATTGTACAATTGGACCAAAATTGGACTGTATAACTTGGACTATGGACGCTATTAGACTGTTAAACTTTGGATCTAATGTTTATTCTTTCTAAACTAGTAGTCTCAATGAAGTGTGGTTGGATTTCTGTGATCGCTGTAGTTTGGATTGGAAACTGAGTAAAAAAAAACAGTAAAACATAGATTCCTGTTTATACTAAGTCCAGGCACGATAACATTTCCTCAAAGTAACAATTCCAGCAGTTCAGGTTTAGTAATGTTAGCTTAACTCAATCTGAAAATGAGTAGTAGGCCTTGTGTTATCAAAAGTATGGTTTCCAGTTCGTTTACTTTAAATTGATACCTCCCTATCAATCATACTGATTCTAAATGTTCGCAGTAAGTATTAGGTATAATTTGAGCAATTTAAAATGAATGCTGCATTGTTCTTGTTAATTAAGGTTAATGCTCTAATAGATTAAGGCTTGATAGCATATCTCTGAATCATTTGGCTTCAATATCTGCTAATAGACAATTCCGTCCAGTGTTAGTCCGTTCCTCTTTGGGGCTGGCATTGGGCCTGAGTGCTTGAGCGGCCCTCATAAGCTAGGCTGCTTAATTTCTCCTTCTGTTTGGACTGATGGGCGGCCCAATGTGATAGGAATCCAATCCGCCATAGGTTCTGATAATTGAAATACAGTATTGGACTGTTACGCCATGCATTAGTGGGGTTAATTTGAATTGTAGAAATAACGATAGATAGAAGAATCATAAGGCCTCTTAGGACATCCTTTTAAAATAAATGAAGTGCGCCCCGACAAACAAAACACATAAATTGCGGGACCTTCGTTAAATGCTCATGCTAAAATACTTAGACTTCGGGACAGGCCGTTTAGCGAATTCCACGGCCTTCCCCAAAGATAATAACACGCTAGTTACTTTAGATGCGTATATTAAATAATTTTACCTTCATAAGTACGGTTGCACATTTATGTGACCCAAATCCAAATCCCAACGAAGTCGAAATGTGTCAAAAAATTGCGGGTGCATTTATGTGACGCGGTTCGAGACGTGTTTTCACGACGTTGCAATTCTCTTCAAATAATAATAATAAAAGCGGTTCAAAGTTAAAAGCACGTAGATCAAGACATGTACTAAAATCAGATATTTAGCCAGATATGACAGTTGAGCGACCGTGCTAGAACCACGGAGCCTGGGAATGCCTAACACCTTCTCCTGGGTTAACAGAATTCCTTACTCGGATTTCTGGATCGCGGATTGTTAAACAGAGTCATAATTTCCTCGGTACGGGATTCAACCGGTGACTTGGGACACCATTAATCTCCCAAGTGGCAACTCTGAAATCTTAATAATAAATCCCGTTCGATTGTCCTTTAAGTGGAAAAACTCCTTTATGCCCTTGCGGGCGTAAGAAAAAGGAGGTGTGACAACAGGGTTAATATTGCTCATAAGAATCTGTCGAGTTCTTACTCGCCTATTCAAGCTAACCTAACGCCTATATGTCCATGGAGTAGAATCAACAAGAACGTATTTATTATTCCTGTATTTCAACCAAGCAAGGCAATTAGGTATATGTCTAACCTAACCGCGAATCCGTTCCCCGAGGCCCAGGTTCAAGAACTTGCTCTACTCAATCCTTTATGCAATCTAGAATTCCTACTTTCGAGTTCAACTCTAGATTCGTAGATAGTATTCAATTGGTGATCAAGCAATCAAATAATTAAGTGCAGGATTGAATAAATAAACCAATATAATAAACTAAGAAATCAAAATCAATATCCGAACAACAATAGTCATGAAAGAACCACAACCCTAGAACGTGAAGTTTAGCTCCACATAGACATGGTAGCAAAACAACAAATCATACAAAGAAACATAAAAATTACCAAGTTTGGTGGAAGAAAAGATGAAACCCGGCCTCCACGACGGCTCTATGCTTGTGTTTTCCTCTCATAAACGTCCTCCTCTCTCAAAGTGGTGTTTTAGGATGTATTTATATGACCTAGGGTTGATGAGGGGCGGGATTCTTCAATCCAACTTCGGATGGGAGAGCTGGAATCCGCGTCTGCCTTCGCGTCTAGACGCGGACTTTGATGCGGATCCGCGTCTGCCTTCGCGTCTAGACGCGGACTTTGACGCGGATCCAGCTTTTGAGATTCTTCCATTTCGCGAAGCGCTCCGTGCCTTTGCTTCGTTTCGCTGTTTCGTGCCTTAACCTTTCTCCTTTTTCGCGTCCGACTTCGTGCCACGCACGAGAATAGACGAGCTCCCACTCCTTTAATTTCTTCTTTTTGTGTCGAATTGTCATCTTTTGATCATTTAGCATCCAAACTCGTTCCTACACATAAGAAACACATAATGAGTATATTTCACTTCGAAAATCATGTAATCTCCCGCGACACACACAAAAATTAATATGCAAATATACTAAAAAATATGCACTTTTCATCATTTATCACCAAACATCACTACCCCACACTTAAACGTTGCTCGTCCTCGAGTCAACTAACAATTCGCACTATCCTTGTGCACTTTATTTTTACACAATTGATGCACACTACAACAATGACCATGGTTGATAGCAACAATTAAACATTAGCATATGCAATCACATACACTTCCCTTTTTCTTATGCCAACTTCAAAAATATTCAGACAAAGACAACATGCTCATAACAATCCAAGCCTCACAAACCGACTCAATGTCACAATGTACTCGTGGCTTGAACACCCAAAATCATAGAGAGAGCTAATAATGTTACCTATCCCTCGTGTAACCATGTGCCCTCACAACAAAAGCAAAGAGAGTAAAATCAATCCACACATTCGAATCTCATGCTCACATATATCAAAAAAAATCGCTCACCCTCACAAAAGAAGTCGCATGCATGTAATTGGTACCATAGGCTTGCCCTTAATGTAAATCTCTACTAATGTAGGCTCGCTCTATCTAAAATCAATTAGGTCTTTTTCATGGTTGTAATGTGCGCTAAGGGACGGGTAGGATATATTTAGGAATAGTGACTAACTCTCCTAAGCACTTTAACACACCACATAATCAACTTTAAGCGCAAATTCTTCAACACCACTTCAATTTTACAAATAATATCACCCCAAAAATGCTCCCTTCTTCTATAAGCACTACATTAATTCATACCCACTAGCAAGAACAAGACAACAATTTATTCATCTCTATTTTTTTTCTTTTTTTTTGTTCAATTTCCGCTAGTGGTGTATTATTTTAAAAAATAAGTGCACCTTTCTTCCTTTTATTGGTTCCACTCAAAAGCCACCCCACACTAGTCCCTTCTTACTTCTTTTTGCGCTCATCTCACAACTAGAGTGCTTTAAGAGGTAAAGGATCAAAAATATCAATTAAGAACAAAAAGGATATAGGCTTGTAATGTGGGTGCCAAATAAAAGTCTATAGGCTCAAAAGGTTTAACTAGGGATAGATTTTATTTGTGATAAGAAATTAAGCTCAAAAAGGTCAAAGAAAGCCTAAAATCATTTTTCAAACTGAGCATCACCTAAAATTTCGCTTCAACTCACATACCGGGCAAGTTCTAGACACAAGTACAATACATAGACTACACAAAAACCTCACCACACATGGCACATGACTCACTAAGGACGGTCTCATTCCGACTCTCAAACAAATGCAAGTATTCACAAAGTCACGAGATATTAAGCATTAAGCACAAAGTGAACATAAGTCAAGAAAATGAGACATAGGCGCCACAAAACATGCTATCCAAGTAAGCAAGGCATCATCACTAATTTCAAATCATAGGGAAGATACTACACATGCCAAAGCCTAAATATGTTACTATCAAATAAGTCAAGGGCGCCTAGGTTCATCATTCTTTCTCTAAATTCTAATCTACTCTAAAAATAAAAATAAAAAATACTACTACCCGGTTCAAACTACATCCCATGGAAAAGAACCGAGGCACAAAGAAAAACCACGGGGGATTATTACTACCTAAAGAAAGCTAAAAGACATATTTTTGTATTTTTTTTGTTTAGACTTTAATCCCTCAAGAAAGCTGTCCACAAAATCCATCGTCGGGAAAAGTCCAAATTTTTCGATTTTTTTTTCATTTTTTTTATTACTACACTAAGAACGAGTACTATAACTAAGCTAACATAGCACAGAAAATCACCCAGACAATCTCCTCACCCCACACTTAAAATTGTGCAATGTCCTCAATGCACACTAAAAATAACAAGAGGGTAAAAGAGACTCCTTGGTAGGCCAAAGGCCGAAGCATTAGCAACTCACGGGATACTCAGACTTCTCCCAGGTACGATCCTTTGTGCGGGGACCCCACACTTATTTCAACCACATAGCTTACTTTTGCACGCTTCCTGTGGCTTTGCTCCCTATGCTCAAAATCTTACAAAATAAAACAACACTACAAAAATAATAAAATAGACATAAATAAAAGAAAGCAGTAAAGCTGGGTTGCCTCCCAACAAGCACCTAATTTAAAGTCCCGACACGACTTGAACCAATTTTTGCCTCCACCTTGAACTTATGAATTGTACCCCTAACATGGCATCCAGTCTGCGGCTATGCTCCAGTGGTGGGGCTACAATGATAACCAGGCCAAGTAACAATTTTTTCACTGTGCACTTCTTGGCCTTTAGATGAGGAATGTAATTTTTACTTTTTGGCACAAAAAATTCAAGAATATAGGCACTCTCATGCTCACCTTTTGACTCTTCCATAGGCTCAGATGGCTTGATTAGTATCTCACTATCTAAACACAATGTGGAAAAATGATTGGAATGAGGTCTAATGCGCCCTAACTCATGAATTTTACTACTATTTGCATTCCCATATTTACACACACTTAAGTCTCCCAAAGTAATGTTATCTACTCCCTCACATGACTCTAGAGCACTCTTCTCAATATTGGCATCATCAAGAAAAATATGGTCTAGTGATTGGTATTCTCGTTTTAGCTCCTCGATTTGGTCTAAAAGATTTTTTTCAGCTTCACACAACTCATTATTAAATTGTTGGGCGTTACATGCATCAACCTTTGCACTCATATCTGCATCCAAGTCGTGAATAGCAGTGCCAAATTTTTCGATCTCTTGTCCCAGTTTAGCTCTTCCTTCTATTAGGTCTTGTATCCCATCTGTAATTTTCTCACGTTGAGCCTCATATATTTCCAATCTTTCAGCTTGTTCCACCAGCCAAGTTTGACTCAAAATCTCCTCTTTTTCAAAATTTTTCTCTTGTTGGTGCTCGCTCTCTTCATTTAATTCTTCCATACTGGCATTCATTCTTGTGATTGCTGCCCTCATTATTTTCATATCTTTTCTAAGTTCATCATGTTGCTCTGCTACTTGCCTCAGAATATCAGTGAAAATATGCATCACATTCCATATCCTGTACTTCATTGCCCCTATCAAACTCACAAACATTATATGAAAGATCATAATAAGAGCTCTGGGAAGGATAATAAGAATTAGGACAACCATCCCAATGGCCATCTTGACCACCACATATATGACAAATATTCCACTCAAAGGATTGAGATTGTGCGCACAACTCGCTCCCGGGAACATTCTGAAAAATTTTCCACCAGTGAGGTCCTCCACAATATGGACAAGGATCATCATAATAAGAATAACCAATATTCGACCAATTCTCATTCCAAGAAGCCATGTCAACAAAAGATAATAAAATATTAAACTAAGATAAAAATAAAAAGAAACTTGAATAGACAAAAAGTAAAAATCTAACCTAGTAGACTAGTTAATTTCTAAGTCCCCGGCAACGGCGCCAAAAACTTGTTGCGGCCAAACGCACTCACGCAAGTGCACGTGATCGTCAAGTAATAAAATAGTGAGTAGAGTATCGTTCCCACGAGGACTTGTGATTAACTATTAACTAAATTAGATTATCCTAATTATCTAAACAAGAATTAAACCTAGAAGTATTTGATTCTAAACTAATTAAAATAATAAAAACAAATAATGAACTTTGGACAGAGAAAGAGCAGATTTTTATGATATCAATGTAAAGAAAACGATCTAGGGTTATGGGCTATCTAACATTCCTATTGTATTCTTCAATTGAATTGACTAACTAATTTATCTAGTTTATTGGTTGACAGGGTTAATATTGCTCATAAGAATCTGTCGAGTTCTTACTCGCCTATTCAAGCTAACCTAACGCCTATATGTCTATGGAGTAGAATCAACAAGAACGCATTTATAATTCCTGTATTTCAACCAAGCAAGGCAATTAGGTATATGTCTATCCTAACCGCGAATCCGTTCCCCGAGGCCCAGGTTCAAGAACTTGCTCTACTCAATCCTATATACAATCTAGAATTCCCACTTTCGAGTTCAACTCTAGATTCGTAGAAAGTATTCAATTGGTGATCAAGCAATCAAATAATTAAGTACAGGATTGAATAAATAAACCAATTTAATAAACTAAGAAATCAAAATCAATATCCGAATAACAATAGTCATGAAAGAACCACAACCCTAGAACGTGAAGTTTAGCTCCACATAGACATGGTAGCAAAACAACAAATCATACAAAGAAACATAAAAATTATTAAGTTTGGTGGAAGAAAAGATGAAACCCGCCCTCCACGGCGGCTCTGTGCTTGTGTTTTCCTCTCAAAAACGTCCTCCTCCCTCAAGTGGTGTTTTAGGATGTATTTATATGACCTAGGGTTGATGAGGGGCGAAATTCTTCAATCCAACTTCGGATGGGAGAGCTGGAATCCGCGTCTGCCTTCGCGTCTACACGTGGACTTTGACGCGGATCCGCGTCTGCCTTCGCGTCTAGACGCGGACTTTGACGCGGATCCAGCTTTTGAGATTCTTCCATTTCGCGAAGCGCTCCGTGCCTTTGCTTTGCTTCGCTGTTTTGTGCCTTAACTTTTCTCCTTTTTCGCGTCCAACTTCGTGCCACGCACGAGAATAGACGAGCTCCCACTCCTTTAATTTCTTCTTTTTGTGTCGAATTGTCATCTTTTGATCATTTAGCATCCAAACTCGTTCCTACACATAAGAAACACATAATGAGTATATTTCACTTCGTCATGTAATCTCCCGTGACACACACAAAAATTAATATGCAAATATACTAAAAAATATGCACTTTTCATCATTTATCACCAAACATCAGTTGTTCTCTTTTACAGGTAGCGCAGATAAGCAGAAGTTGAATGTAAATTGAGAGCAAAATAGCAAGGAAATTTTGCAAGCAATTTGTGTGTGATTCAAACGTGCAAACCTGAAGCTACTTGAACCAGATAGAAGAACCAGTTCCAAGTATCTGTCTTTTATTCTAGTTCAATTGTAGTAGGTATTTTCATATTGTACCTTTCAGCTTATCTAAAAGAAACTGTATTAGGTACTCAGAGTTTTCAAGTTAGAGTTAACTTGAAGTTGTCGCAACAGTTGAGGCTGTGTGCTACAATGGGATTAGAGTTAATCGTAAGTTTACAAAAGAGTTTTTATAAATGCAGTTTTTGGCTCAGTGATTTTAGTGGAGAGTTTGGGAAAATCCTACTGGAAAGTAGGTCGTGATTTTTTCACCTTTTGAGCCAGGTGTTTTCCACGTAAGATCTTTGTGTTCATTAATTTCTGTACTTATTATTCCGCAACAGTAGTAGTTTGAACACATAGAAGAACCAGGTGCTTTTATAATCAAGTTAAGCAAAACATTGGGTACCACACAAATCACCCCCCCCCCCGGTGTGGTATTGAAGTATAAAACATCAATTGGTAGCAGAGCAGGTTATCCTTGAAGAGGCTAACACCTTAGGAATAAATCAAGATGAGTGCACCACCTGGAAACTGGGAAGGACAATCCACTGCTAGGCCTCCACTCTTTTATGGCCAGTACTATTCCTAGTGGAAAAACAGGATGAGAGATCACACCATAGGAAAGGACTATGAACTCTGGGACATTGTTACTGATGGTCCCCTGGCCACTACAAAGAAGAATGCTGAAGGAATGGTTGTGCCAAAGACTAGAGCTGACTGCACTGCTGAGGACTTGAAGAAGTGGGAAAAGAATGTTAAGCCCAAGAAATGGCTTGTTTGTGGACATGGTCCAGACGAGTACAACAGAATTCAAAGTTTTGCTACTGCTAAGGAAATTTGGGACACTTTACAAGTGGCTCATGAAGGAACTCCTCAAGTGAAGAGATTAAGAGGAACACTGCTGTATTCTCAATATGAGAATTTCACCATGAAGGAAGGAGAAACCATCCAAGAGATGTATACAAGGTTCACAACACTAACAAATGAACTTAAGTCTCTTGGAAGGATTATCCTTGAAGAAGACAAGGTTGAGAAAATTCTAACAAAGGTTTTGCTAGTTACTTGGGAAAGCAAAATCGCTGCTATTCAGGAATCGAAGAACATTGCCACTCTCAAGTTGGATGAGTTAATTGGAAATCTCACTGCCTAGGAACCGAGAAGGTAGACCATGAAGATGGATGCTCCCAAGAAAGAAAGAAGCTTGGCCCTTAGAATAGCTGAAGGTGCAGATCTAGAGGAAGATGAAATGGCTATGATCACAAGGGATTTCAACAAGTATCTAATGAGAGGAAAGGGTTCTTCAAGAGGTGCAACCTTCAACAACCAAGGGCCCCTGAAAAAAATACCAACGAGGGCTGTTACAAATGTGGTAAGATTGACCACATGATCAAGAACTGTCCTCAGTGGGAAGTTGAATGGAAGAAAGAAAGGGTTGAACGAAGAAACATGAAGAAGGAACACGTTCATCCCAAGAAGAACAAAGGATCAACAAAGGCTATGGTTGATGCTTGGGAAGAAAGCTCAGATGAGGATTCAGAAGATAAAGATGGATATGAACAAGCACTTATGGCAATTGGAGAATCAGATGATGAACAAGAGGTAAGTGTGATTCATCTCAAAGACAAGATTAAATTTTTGTCTAAAGAAAGGCTATCTGAGTTACTGCTAGATTTCATTGATGAGTTTGAGGTCATAAACAATGAAAAGGAACAGCTGTCTAGGGAATGTGTAATCCTTAAAGATAAGTGCGAAAATCTGGAACTCAAGACTAGTGAAAGTGATAGTAAAAATACTGAGTTGAAGAACCATGTTCTTAAACTTGACACCACTACGCTAGAGCTTAGATCTGAAAATGTGAAACTTAAATTAGAAACAGGTAAAAAGAAAGCTGATCACACACATCTCACCTTAGAGGAAAATCTAGGAAAAATGAAGGATGAGTTGTACAAAAGAGATGAGCAGATAAGAGTCCTAAAAGAAGATCTAAGCAAGGTCAAGCATGAACTAGACAGAACTTGTAAATGGAATAAGTCCTCTGATGCACTATCATGGCTATAAGAACACCACAGTAGCAATAAAAGAGGACTTGGCTATGGGACCCCTGCACCTAAGTGGGATCCCAAAAGCAAGTACATCACACTTCCTGAGAACAAAATCTGCACACACTGTGGAAAGACTGGTCACTATAAAAGTGAGTGCAATGCAAAAGAAAAGTCCAGTCAAAAGAACAAAATCTTTGTTCAAGGGAAAAATAGGTTGCCAGGATGGGCTAAAAGAAATTTAATTCACCCTTTTGCCTATAAAAAGGGACCCAAACTAGTTTGGGTTCCTAAGACTAACCCCTGATTTTATTTTGCAGGTCCAAGTGAAGGGGAGCAGCCAAATATGCTACATGGATAGTGGCTGCTCAAAGCATATGACTGGAAGCAAGAACCAGTTCCTTTCACTTGAGAACTTAAAGGCAGGTAATGTCTCCTTTGGAAATGGTAAGAAAGGTGAGATCATTGGGGTTGGAAAGGTAGGTAAGACAGACTCACATTCCATTGAGAATGTTTACTTGATAGATGGCTTGAAATATAGCCTAATCAGTGTATCACAACTGTGACAGAGGTAACTTGGTAGCATTCACCTCTACCAAATGTTTTATGATAAATCTTACCACTGACAAGATTGTTTTGCAGGGAAAAAGAGTAAACGATATATACATTGTAGATCTGTCCACTCTTTCAGAAAATGAACTCACTTGCTTAAGTGTGTTGGACAATGATCCCCTCCTTTGGCACAAAAGACTTGGACATGCAAGTCTAAGTAAACTCAACAAATTAGTCTCCAAGGACTTGGTGATAGGGCTGCCTAACATCAAGTTTAAGGAAGACAAAGTTTGTGAGGCTTATGCAAGGGGGAAGCAGGTAAGATCCTCTTTTAAAAGCAAGAAAGTGGTAAGCACGACCAGGTTGATGGAACTGGTTCATATGGATCTCTGTGGTCCAATGAGAACATTAAGCAGAGGTGGTAAAAAGTATGTGATGGTGCTTGTTGATGACTACTCTAGGTTTACTTGGACACTGTTTTTAACATCTAAGGATGAAGCATTTGACATGTTTACTGCCTTTGTCAGAAAAACTCAGAAACAACAAGGTAATCAACTAGCATCAATTAGGTCTGATCATGGAACTGAATTTGAAAATGCTAAGTTTGCTGAATTTTGTGATGAGCATGGGATCATAATTTTTCTGCCCCTAGGACTCCACAACAAAATGGAGTAGTTGAAAGAAAGAATAGGACACTTGAAGATATGGCTAGGACTATGATTATTTCTAGTAAACTGCCCCATAACTTCTAGGAAGAAATAGTAAACACAACATGTTACATCATTAATAGGTGCATGACCAGACCTCTTGTAGAGAAGACTCCCTATGAGTTACTTAAAGGGAGAAAACCAAATATATCCCATCTTAGGGCATTTGGATGCAAGTGCTTTATGCATAATAATGGAAAGGACTCCCTAGGTAAGTTTGATCCCAGAAGTGATGAGGGAGTATTCTTGGGATATTCTTCACATAGCAAAGCTTATAAAGCGTACAACAAAAGAACTATGTGTGTAGAAGAAAGTGTACATGTAGTTTTTGATAAAACTAACATTCTTTCTTAGAGACAGGAACATGAAGATGAAGCTATTGGGCTGGTAAAAGAACTAAGTGAAGTCACAGCCCAAGCTGAAGCTGTACTAGGAGAAGGAACAGGTGATGGAACAGGTTCTTCCATCCAGGGCAACCTGATAGGGGGAACTGAACAAAGAATAACTGAATCTAATTCCCAAATGGAACCTGTCCATGAGCCTGTTCCTCAGCAACAGAACATGGGAGAAACATAAAAAAGAAACCAGTTGGTTGTGAAACCTTACAAGTATCAAAGTTCTCATCCCATTGAGAACATAATTACTGATCCAACCTCTGGAATTAAAACTAGATTTCAATTAAAGAATCTGTGTGCTTTTGATGCTTTCTTATCTCTTATTGAACCTAAAAATGTTGCTGAGGCTTTGCAGGATGCAAACTGGGTAAATGCAATGCAAGATGGACTCAACCAGTTTGAAAGGAGTCAAGTTTGGCATCTAGTTACAAGACCCAAGGACAAATTAGTAATTGGCACTAAATGGGTCTTCAGAAACAAACTTGATGAAGATGGAACTGTTACAAGGAACAATGCAAGGTTAGTGGTTCAAGGTTATAGCCAAGAAGAAGGCATAGACTATGATGAGACCTTTGCTCCAGTTGCAAGATTGGAAGCAATAAGACTCCTTATAGCCTTTGCAGCACATATGGAATTTACTCTTCACCAGATGGATGTGAAGAGTGCTTTCCTAAATGGCTACTTAAAGGAAGAAGTATTTGTCAAACAACCTCCAGGATTTGAAAGCAGGGAGTGTCCAGATCATGTATATAAACTGGACAAGGCACTCCATGGACTCAAGCAGGCTCGTAGAGCATGGAATGAACGACTATCCAAATTCCTGCTTGAACATGGCTATAAGAGAGTTAAGATTGATTGCACTCTATTCTTGAGGGAAAAAGGTAAGGATCTACTAGTGGTACAAATATATGTTGATGACATAATTTTTGGGGCAATCACTGAAAAACTTAGTAAGGAATTTGTTAAATTAATGGGGAGTAAATTTGAAATGAGTATGATGCGTGAGCTTCTTCTTCTTAGGCTTACATATTAAACAAAACTCAAATGGAACCATGATCCATCAGCAGAAATAGCAAAAGAGTTGATTAAGAAGTTTAAAATGGATGAATCGAAGAAAATAAACACTCCTATTGCAACAACTACTAAATTAGACATAGATGAACCATGTTCATTTGTTGATCAGAAATTGTACAGGGGTATGATTGGTTCACTTTTGTATCTTACTACTAGCAGATCTGACATTGTCTTCAGTGTAGGGCTTTGTGCTCGATTTCAAGCAAATCCTAAAGAATCCCACTTGACTGCTGTCAAGAGGATATTGAGATACTTGAAAGGCACTACTGACCTTTGCCTTTGGTATCCAAAAGGTAGTAACTTTAATCTAGTAGGATATGTTGATGTTGACTATGCAGGTTTCCTTATGGACAGGAAGAGCACCTCAGGTATGGCTCACTTTCTTGGTTCATGTCTGGTGTCATGGGCTACTAAAAAGCAAAATTCAGTGGCCTTATCTACTGCTGAAGCTGAGTATGTTGCTGCTGCCTCTTGTTGTGCTCAATTGATGTAGATCAAACAGCAGTTGATGGATTTTGGTATTGAAGTTGGTTGCATCCCTATTTTTTGTGATAACACTAGTACTATTAGTATGACTAAGAACCCGGTTCATCATAAGAGAACTAAGCACATAGATGTTAGACATCATTTCTTAAGGGACAACTATGAGAAAGGATTGATCACAATAGAATTTTGTGCTACTGATAAGCAGATTGCTGACATTTTTACAAAAAGCACTGAGTAGAGAAAGCTTTGAAAGGAACAAGTTAGAACTAGGGATAATTAAGATCACCTAATGAAACCAGTTCAGAATGCACAATGAAAAAAAATTAAAATGTTTTTGGTTAGGAAATCTGGAACTTGTGTAAATATCTAGATTAAGTTTTGCTCAGTTTCATACTGTAAATAGTATACTCCTGTGCCATGTGTTGATATGACTCTCTGATCTCAAACAAATTTTTCTATTTTGGTAAATTGAGGCATGATCAAGAGGATTCTAAGTAAAGAACCTGGTGCATCAGTACTGGTTCATCTGAATAACGAGGTATGTTTTCTACACTCTACACAATTAGAAATATTAATATTTAATTCATGAGCAGAGTCCTACCTATGATCAAAAAATATCAGAAAAATCTATCTTTGTGAGTTTGAACCAGTTCCGTCTCTTTTAGAATCCCCACCGCATATAATGCCTAGGATCTAGGGAAGCCTAATCGCTGGTTCGACCGGTAATTTCAGAGTGATTGAACTTCTAATTGACCCCAAATATCTGCCGTTAGACATTAATTACACTTCTCTATTTAAAATCCATCATCATCATCATTGCCACTCTCATAATTCTAAAACCTCGAATTTCTTTTACTCTCTACTCTTCTCTCTTCCAAAAATCCAATTCAAAAATCCTCTTCAAGAATTAGCAGAGATGTCTAACCCTCAAGATAATAGGTTTGTTCTAGTTGGGTCTGTTATGAATGTGGAAACACCTGAGTCAAGAAGGAGAGGAAGTAAAAATAAAAGTGAAAAAGAAAAGGAGAGTGATGGTGTGAGTAGTGATACGAGAGGAAAAGAGAAAGAAGTGGCTGATTCTTCACCCATTTCTAAAATAGGTAGACCAGCTATCTGTGGGGCCGAGGATGAAAATGTGCTTGAAAGTAGCAAGAAAACAGGGGGAAGTGGCTTAGGGGAGGCTGCTGAAGGGTTGGTTAAGCTAAGTTCACATGCAGATGAACCCGGTTCATCTATTGAAGAGACCCTAGCAGACCTTCTTAAGAAAGTGGATGCTAGTTATAACCCCAAGAAAAGGAGAACCCCAACACCAAAGGCTCCCAGCACTGCAAAAACTACCAAGAAAAGAATGAGTTACAAAAAGCTATGGCAGAAAGCAAGAAGAAGAGGATGGATAAAGGGAAAGCTAAGGTTGCAGAGCCTGCTGAGGCTGTTGATATGGATGAGATGGAACAGGTCTATCAGGAAGAACACACAACTGTGGAGGTTCAGACACCCAAGCCCAAGAAGACCAAGACTTCTTCCAAGAAGTCTTCATTTGTGTTTAAGGCTGCTGAACCTTCATTGGCCAAGAGGACAATGTCTGCTATGAAAACCAAGCAAGTTAGAGTTACTGAGGAGGAGGAATGGAGTGGTGAAGAAGAAGAGAGTGAATCTGATGCTGACCAAGAAAAGCTGGCCAAATTTGGCAAACGAAACATTTTGAAGGGTAGACTTCTGAAGGATTTGGAGGAACCAGGGATGGTTCGACTAGTTGATGCTCTTGCTGCTCAGGGTTGGAAGGACATGGTCCTTCAGTTGGATGGTAGGTTAGCCAGGACTGAGATTATTGAGTTCATGGAAAATGCAGAGGTCAAGGATGGCAGAGTTACCAGTCAGGTGAAAGGGGTTCAAGTGACATTTGATGCAAAGGAGCTGGGTGAGGTCCTTGACATCCCTTCTGAAGTGTATGATGACTACACAAGGCAAAAATGTCCAAGTCTGGGTTCCCTTCCTACTGCCTTTTGCCATCACTAGGAGGTTCTATGATGTCCCAGATGTGAATGAAGCCAAGGTCGTGTACAAGAGTGAAATGAAGCCATGCCACAAAGTCCTGTTTGAATTTGTCAACAAGTGTCTGTTGCCCAGGCAGGAAAGAAGACACATTGCTAACTACATGGATTTGGTGTTGATGAGTGTCTTGACAGTGGAAGGCAAATCAACTGGCCTGCATTTATGATCAAGCTGCTTGATAGGGTGATCAATGGCTCCAAGGCCCATGCCACCCCTTATAAGTTTATTCTAACTACTTTTCTTGATCGTTGCAAGGTGCCACTAAAGAAGTGGGAGATGGCCACAAGAAAATACCATTTCGGAATCAACACTTTGATTGCTTGTGATTATGAGGTCATGCCATTTCCAACGAACCTGGTTCATCTAAAAAGACACCCATTAATAGCAAGAATAAAGCTCTAGTGCAGAGAGTGGGGCAAATGATGCTGAGATAGCTAGGCTGAAGGCTCGTTTAGCAGAGGTTGAATCTGAGAGAGATGCTCTCATAACTGAGCTCACAAAGGAAAAGGAAAAGAATGATGGCATTCTTCAAAATATGCTGCACCTTCTCTAAGCCAAAACCCAACCCTCCAGCTCTGCCAAGCCTTAATTTCCTTAGCCTTCAATCCTTGCTAGGTGTCTAGACCTTTCAGTGACCCAGATTAGGGATTTTTCTTGTTTTGCTCATGTTTTGACTATTTTTTATGGATTGTGGTAGAATTATATTATCTATCAATGAAGTTTGCTGGTTTTTCTCTTGTTGACTGTTTATATTTCCTTGATAGTTTGAATATGTTTGTTTGATTTATGATTATTAATCCATGATTGTACTTGCAGTTGCCCCAGTGGCCATGAGTAATTGTTAAAATTATGGGAATCACACTGTGTTTATGCAACTTTTCGATGATGCCAAAAGGGGGAAGATATATTGTGTTTTATATTATGAATAAGTGATTTTATAATCTAATGAACCTGGTCCTTGATGATAAGAAATTCTTTTTAACTTTGCATAGATGAATAAGCTGAGTTCTGACAGGGCCTAAGTGAGTGTAAAGCACAAGTTTGTCATCATCAAAAAAGGGGAATTTGTTGGCCCAAGTAAAGGTGAGTTTTGAAGACTGAGAAAGGAACTCAGACATGGACCAGATCCATCCTTGTGAGGCACAGATATGGTCAACTAAAGAATGTGAGATGTACGTGAATGAGATAAACCTAACTTACCAGAAGTTATATCTCCTGATCATGATCGAAAAGATTGCATATTGGATAAGGAGAAAGACTCCTTACACAAAGAGAACACGGCTTAAAAGAAGGATAGAGTTAGAGGATGAGATCAACTAGAACTCTTTCATGAAGGAAGAGTAGCATCAGAATTCATAGTTAATCTCTATTTACTAACTCCATAAATGTAAGTGTTGTTCTCTTTTACAGGTATTGCACATAAGCAGAAGTTGAACGTAAATTGAGAGCAAAATAGCAAGGGAATTTTGCAAGCAATTTGTGTGTGATTCAAGCTTGTAAACCTGAAGCTACTTGTACTAGATAGAAGAACCAGTTCCAAGTCTGTGTTATATATTCTAGTTCAATTATAGTAGGTGTTTTCATATTGTACCTTTCAGCTTATCTAGAAGCAATTGTATTAGGTACTCAAAGTTTTCAAGTTAGATTTAACTTGACGTTGTTGCAACAGTTGAGGCTGTGTGCTACAACGGGATTAGAGTTAATCCTAGGCTTACAAAAGAGTTTTTGTAAATGCAGTTTTTGGCTAAGTGATTTTAGTGGAGAGTTTGGGAAAATCCTACTGGAAAGTAGGTCGTGGTTTTTTCACCTTTTGAGCCATGTGTTTTCCACGTAAAATCTTTGTGTTCTTTAATTTCTGTACTTATTATTCCGCAATAGTAGTAGTTGGAACACATAGAAGAACCAGGTCCTTCTATAATCAAGTTAAGCAAAAAATTGGGTACCACACAAATCACCCCTCCCCCCTCTTGTGTGGTATTGAAGTATAAAACATCAAAACCCCATCCTAATTCTAGGATTCATGGAGTTTTGCTCAAAGATAGAGAAAAGAGTGAAGGAGTGAAGAAGAAGAACTTGTCTTTGCTCAAAGTGTTTTGCAGAAGGTAAGGTGGTCTTCTAAGATGTTCGATACAATTGATGTCCGAACATCTTTGTAAAGTCTTGGCTAGCTGAGACCCAGCCATGTGGAAGTAATCAACGGTTATGAACAAACAAATGTCTTGACCAAACCTTATAACGATATTGTGCTTCTGCATTAATCTTGGGCCCATATTCATTGGGCTTACTAGAATAACTCGTTTCTTGGGCCTACTAGAAGAAGCTGAAGATAAGATTAAGTTCTTTTATTTTTGCACAAATTAATTATTCTTGTAAATAGCATGTGAGTTTGTTATAGAGTAGCCAATAGAATAAGAGATAAGTGTATAGGTAGTTATATCTTAGATTCCATTTGCTATATATAAATAGTAGCTTGTACAGCCACAAATTCATTCATTCAATACAACAAAAATCTTTTCAATTAAGAGATTTCTTCTTCAAATCCGTACATCGTATCAGAGTAATCCAACAATTCAATTATCTAATACATTTACTTCAGTTCATTTTCAGTAAACCAAAATGGGTGACACAACCATCACTGCAGATACCGGCAATGTTGCAAAGACTGTGAGCTATGATGTCAATCACTTTTATCACCTCAAAAATTCTGATTCACCTGGTATGACTCTAGTCAATACTGTATTTGTATTACATCTCGCGTTTTCGTACGTTAAAAAAAAATTCGTCTTCAGTTGATTGACGTAGACTCGGGGATGAGATCATCTTGACGTTAACGTATTTATGCTATTTTTAACAAGCGATAAAGAAGTGTCATGAAGGATAAAGGGGTACACGAATTAAAGAAAATAAATTTCGTTAAAGATGGCCAATTTAGGATAAAATACGGGTCGAGCAATAATACCCAATAATTATAAACTAGTATCATGCAAGGTACCATATTAGTATAATGTATAAAGTATATATTAAGTATATTAAAAAATAAGTAGAATTTTAAGTAATTTATGGCAATTTTTAAATTATGCGGGCAATTGGTTAATTACCGGATAATAGAACATTACCCTGTTAGCTAATGAGTGGATAAAAATTTACAAATTACACCCCAAGGACGTGGCAGCACTAGCTTACCACATGAAGTGACTAAGTAAGCAAAAATCCTAGTCATTCCAAAAAGTAACGTTACTTAAGTAAGCAATTAGGTAAAGAAGTCTTTCATTTTGGATAAAGTAACCTTAGTCATTCCAAAAAGGAAGAATGCATCCTTTCTTGGTTTGGAAAAATTCAAGAACAGAACGTAAAAATTCGTTCAACTCTTCAACAAGCAAGAAGCTTGAAATTTCGTTCAAGAATTTCGAATAAGCAGGAGCTAATTTCGTCAAAATTTCAAAAAGCAGAAGCTTAATCCGATTTTTGGGTTCTAAATTCAATCCACGATAGTTTCCAACAGAATATTATACGAAGTTTTCCCTACTCCGGGTATGTTAAGGTCATCCCTTCTTTCTTTTGGCATGGTCCAAATTATACAGAAGAAACGAGCAAATTGCACAGTTTTCATAAATTACTCTATTCATAGATATACTAGGGGTGTCTATATTCTTGATTCCCCATGTGAATTATTATTATCGCTGCTCATGGGTCTCAGAATAATACGCAATTGAAAAAGTTTATCCGAAAGGAATATTGAGATTTTTACGTATTTTTCATGCATTTCACCCATTTATACATGTGCATTGACCCATGACCAGATGGCGTTATATACGCGTATATATGTAAATATATGTATATAGGATACGGGAAAAAGGTTACGCGTTATATACGTACCACCACCTGATCAGCCGGTATACGTTGATGACGTTGCCCACAGTGGCCGAGACGATATGATGGGATGCCCTCAGTGGTTTGATGACATTATGTACACCATACCTATGCATGACATGACATTTATAAGCACGTGACATTATAAATGTTTCAGAATTTAAAAAGTTATTCAGATTTACAGATGGATTTCTTTATTCCATGTTTCATCTATGTCATTTACATACTGATTTTCATGCCTTACATACTCAGTACATTTTTTGTACTGACGCCCTATTTCACGGGGCCTGCATTTCATGCCCTCAGGTGCAGGTAGGCAAGCTGACGGTCTCCCTTCTTAGGATCCCTGATCAGCGAGAGTTGGCATTCTCCACTTGATCCGGAGCTGCTTTTGATTTTGGTACGATATATTTGTACATATATATATGGGTATGACGTGGCTCAATCCCGTCTTTGTACAGTTATGTTTCTATTAGAGGTCTGTAGACAGTATGTCTAGTTGGATAGTATGTGGCCTTGCCGGCTTCCAGTTCTGAGTTATATAGTTGTCTATAGCAGCCTTGTCGGCTCGCCCTACGTATGCTGCACGTATATGTGTGTGTATGCCTTTTTGGGCAGATTTCCTTCATGTACATTATTCTCGTAATTCAGCATATGTTATTCAGGTTTATGTCTAAGACGCATGCTTAAGGGTGTTTGACAAGTAGGACTCGGGCACCCGTCGCGGCCCATCGGTTTGGGTCGTGACAATTTGATGGAAGAGGATACCCAGGATGGAGAAGATCTATACTCTTGTCTTTGTCACCCAAGAGGAAGCTTGGTTTCATCAATGGAGCTTGTCAATCTCCAGAACATGAACAATGGAGTTGTGTAAATGATATGGTCATCTCTTAGATCCTAAATGCTCTCTCAAAGGATATTACATATAGTGTGATTTACTCCAAAACTGCAAAAGAGCTTTGGGACAGCCTAGAGTAGAGATTTGGGAGATCAAATGGAGCTAAGCTTTATCATCTGCAGAATGAATTACAAGATTAGTATAGGGAAATAGTGATATTGCAGGATACTTCACTAAGCTTAAACGATTATGGGATGAATTAGATGTTTTGAATGTTATCATATGTTGTTCTAGTGTTTGTATTTGTGAAGGAAAGGCAAAATTAACTAAGTCATTAGAGGATTAGAGATTGATCCAATTTCTAATCCTAATGAAATTAATTAAGTCAGTATCATTCATGGTAGCTGGAGAGGACAAGCAGCCTAATGCACAGCTTCTAGCTGATTTTGCAACTTTCATGATCACAAGACAAGGGAAAAATTATCAGAAAGTCAGAAACCAGACACAAAAAGGAGCAGCCATGGCACCCAAATTCAACAACTCAGGACAAAGGTTTGTTAAACCTCAACAGAGGTTCAAAGAGAAGAAGAAGTACAATCCAAATGTGTCTTGCACTTATTGTGGAAAAATAGGACATACACAAGAAGATTGCTACAGAATTATTGGATTTCTAGAGGATTTTGAGTTCACAAATTACAAAGGATATCAGAATCAGATTAAGGGAAATGAAGTGGTGACACATGAGGAACATGAAAATTCAGCAGGACAAAGAACTAAACTCAATAACACCAATTTTGGACAGCAACTCAGCAAAGAGCAGGTTGCAGAAATGATGCACATGTATAAGCAAGCAAAGTTAGCATAGGCAGGAAATACGGGAATCAATGCTAATGCAGTTGCTGGTACTATTCTAGAATACTCAGGTTCAGTATTTACTAGTTTAAAATCAGACACATGGATCATTGATTCAGGTGCCTCAGAGCATATGTGTTTTGATCTTAATTCTTTCTTGTTTCTGACTCCATTCCCTATTGTGACGACCCGGCCCGTCGTCACGTGAGTTACCGCCCCGTTTCCCCCATATTATGTTTCTCTACGTTTCAGTATCGGTATTTGAGGTTATCGGGTAGAATTGGATTGGTTTTAGTTGGAAATGAGGCACTTAGCCTCTTAGAAGGAAGCTTGTTTTGGAAAAGTCAACCGGAAGTTGACTATATAGTTAGAGGGCTCGGATGTGAATTCTGGTGATTTTGTTAGCTTCGGGGGATGATTTGTGACTTAGGAGTGCGGTCGAAATTGAATTTGGAGGTCCGGTGTAGAATTATGCTTGAATTGGCGAAGGTTGAATTTTGCGAATTTCGGTTGGTAGGTGAGATTTTGATCCGGGGGTCGGAATGGAATTCAGAGAATTGCAGTAGCTTCGTTAGGTAATTTTGGATATGCGGGTAAAATCTCGGGTCATTTGGACGTCGTTTGGTTGGGTTTTTGATCGAATGTGAGTTTCGGAAGAATTTGATAAACTTAGGCTTGAATCCGTGGTGAATTGATGTTTTTTGTGTCATTTGACGTGTTTTGATGATTGGAACAAGTTCGTATGATGTTTTGGGGTAGGTTGGTGTTTTTGGTCGAGGTCCCGGGGGCCTCGGGGTGATTTCAGATGATTAAACGGGAAGTTTGGACTTAAGTTTTGCTGCAGAAAATTCACAGCAGGTACAACCCAGATTTGGTCATCGCGTTCGCAGGGGTAGAACGCGTTCGCGGAGAGATGGGTTGTCAGTACATCGCATTCTCGTGGGTGTCATCGCGTTCGCGTAGAAGGGGCCAGGGGCCCTTCCTATGTTGTTCAATGCGTTCGCGAGAGGCTGACCGCGTTCGCGTAAGAGGAGTGGTTTGTGAAACGCGTTTGCGTGGAATAGGTCGCGTTCGCGTAGTTATAAGTCCTGGAGCATCGCGATCGCGGGTTGGGTACCGCGTTCGCGTAGAGTAATTTTTGTTCAAAGTAATTTTCTTCATCGCGAACGCGGAGGTTTGACCGCATTCGCATAGAGTAAATAACTGCTGGTCAGTAGGGCTTTTAATTCATTTTGTTCCGCGAAGGTTAGCCATTTTCCACCATTTTTAAACCACCTTGAAAGCTTTTTGGTAGAGTTTGAAAGGGATTTTGACGGGAATTGATTGGAGGTAAGTCTCGTGACTTAGAAACATCATTTTATTGGAGAATCAACCTTTAATTCTTAGAAACTTGGGTAAAAATTGGAAGAACTAGGGCTTGGTTTTTGGAATGTAAAATTGGAATTTGAAGAGGCATTTGAACTTCGATTTTGATGAATTTGATATGTATAGACTCGTGGCGAGACGAGGAATCCGGTGATGTGAATTTCGTAATTTTTCGAGAAGTGGGCTCGGGGCTCGGGTTTTGCCAACTTCGTGATTTTAGATATTTTTCGAGTCTTTTCGATTGGGTTATGACCCATTTGACTATTGTGATGTATTCCTTGTGGTTTTGATCAGATCCGACGCGCGAGGAGGTCGATTTGAGGGGAAAAGGCATAGCGAGCTAGACTTTTGGCCGGCTAGAGGTGAGTAATGATTTTTAAATGATGTTCTGAGGGTTTTGAAACCCCGGATTTGCACAACTTGGTGCTATGTTGAGATGAGACACGCGTTCCATGACGAGCGCGGGGTCATTTACTATTGGGGGACTGTGACTTGGTCCAGTTCGGATGATATTTTACCGCGTATTAGCAATGGTTTGTTGTTTTCAGTATGATTTGGGCTTATTGCCATATTTGTGGCTTATTGCCGACTGTTGAAACTCTTTATGAACTATCATCACTGTTTTCCTCACTGTTTGAGATATTATTTGAACTCAGTCCATGTGATTTACACTGTTTCATGAACTCAGCTATATTTTTACTCAAACCTTGAGTTTTAACTGATATTTGAACTACTATTTGAGCTGAGCATTTTTGTTTCTTTACTATTGCCCGAGGGGCTTATGATTATTTTTGGACTGATTGAGGCCGAGGGCCATATGTGAGGATATGCTGAGTGTATTGTGAGGAGGCTTTCAGGCCTCGAGTGTATTGTGAGGAGGCTTTCAGGCCTCGAGTGTATTGTGAGGAGGCTTTCAGGCCTCGAGTGTATTGTGGGGAGGCTTTCAGGCCTCGAGTGTATTGTGAGGAGGCTTTCGGGCCTCGTATTGATATTGTTCAGGCTATCAGGCCTTGTTGATAGCGCTTGGGCTGTAGGAGCCCCTCCGGAGTCTGCACACCCACAGTGAGCGCGGGTACCCATCTAGAGTGATTAAATATTGAATAGTGGTAACAATGACACTGTTATACGTGTTTGGTCAGGTAACAATTGCTGACCGGTCAGGTAACAATGGCTGACCATACTTGAGCATACTTGTTTTATTGATTGTTTTCAAAAAGATTTTTCTTACTATATTTCACTGGTTTCTACTGTTTATCTGATGTTGCTGCTTGAGATAGCATTATTTGTGCCCTTGTGGGATTTTATGTTCTCAGTCGTTATTTATTTTTATTACTCACTGGGTCGGAGTACTCACATTACTTCCTGCACCATGTGTGCTGAGACAGGCACCGCTGAGTTCGTACCTGAGCGCTGATTTCCTTCCAAACCAGGCGGACCAGGAGAGACGAGGTAGCTGTCGACGTCCACAGCCCCGTTTCTTCCTTATCTTCTGCATATTTTATTCATCTTCAGACTATGTTTCCAGACTTGTAGTATTTTCATCAACTCTGTAGTAGCTCGTGACTTGTGACACCCCGATCATCGGGCTGAGTTTGGGATGGTTTTTCCCCGTTATGTTACGTTTATTTCCGCACTTATGATTAATCAGTATCTATGGTTTAAACCTGTTATGCTAAGAAATTGTCAAAAGCAGTGTTGATTGTTCTGTTGGCTGGCCTTGTCTTCACGAGAGGCGCCATCACGACCGGGTGGGAATTGGGTCGTGACAAGTTGGTATCAGAGCCTAGGTTACTAGGTCTCACGAGTCATGAGCAGGTTTAGTAGAGTCTCGCGGATCGGTACGGAGACGTCTGTATTTATCCTCGAGAGGTTGCGGAACCCTTAGGAAAACTTCACATTCTTGAAATTCTTGTCCTGCGATTTTGTTGATCCGGGAACTAAACTTCTGTGTTCTATCCTCTCGCAGATGGCGAGGACCCGCGCTACAGGACGAGACGGACGATCACCAGTACCACCCCCTCGAGGCCGCGGACGCGGTCGTGGTCGTGGTCGAGGCAGAGCAGCAGGGGCAGCACCTGTTGACCCACCATTTGCCCCGGCTCAGGATCAGGCCCCAGCTGCAGACATTCCAGCAGCACCTGTTCAGGCACCGGCAGTGCCCATTGTGATACCAGGTCTTCAGGAGACCTTGGCTCAGATTCTATCAGTTTGCACTGGCCTAGCCCAGGTAGTTTCAGCCACTGCTACAACGACTACTTCTCAGGCCGGGGGAGGCAGTCAAACCCCTGCTGCTCGCACACCGGAGCAGGTTATGCAGGGTTTACAGACACCGGGAGCAGCTCCAGCTCAGCTGGTTGCACCAGCAGCACCAGTTGCACCAGTCGAGCCAGTTCAGGACTTTGTAATCCCAGTTATGCCAGACGACGAGTAGCGTCGTCTTGAGAGGTTCAGTAGGCTCTAGCCTCCATTTTTCAGTGGTGCTCAGTGAGAGGATGCCCAGGGATTTCTGGACAAGTGTCAGCGTATGCTTCGGACAGCAGGGATTTTGGAGACCAGCGGGGTAGCATTCACCGCATTTCAGTTCACTGGGGCTGCCTTCACATGGTGGGAGTCGTATGAGCGGGGTAGGCCGGCAGGTGTAGCGCCTTGTCATGGCAGGAGTTCTCCACTATCTTTTTGGAGAAGTGGGTACCACAGTCTCAGGGAGAGGAGCTGCGCACGCAGTTCGAGTGGCTTCGACAGGGAGACATGACTGTGACCCAGTGTGAGGCGAGATTTCTGAGTTGGACCGTCATGCCTCGTGGATAGTTCCGACCGACAGAGAGAGGATCAAGAGGTTTGTAGATGGACTTAACTATTACCTTCGTGTGCTGATGACTCGAGAGAGAGTTCTGGGTATTTCCTTTGAGGATGCAGTTGATATTGCTCATGATATTGAGATGGCTCACCATCAGGACAGAGAGGAGAGGGAGGCCAAGAGGCCTCGAGGTTCTGGTAGCTTCAGTGGTGCTCCGTCTAGGGGTCAGTTCCAGCAGAGTAGAGGTCGTTCATTTAGGCCTCCTCAGTCAGCTCGCTCTGAGTATCGTGGGTCATCTTCCGGCCGAGGTCATCAGGGGTATCAGCAGAGTCAGCCATCCCTCGGCGCTCTTCCAGCTCAGGGTTCATCACGAGCTCCATCTGTTTAGGGTTCCTCCAGACCGAGTGCGTCAGCCAGTCACTCTGATGCGCGGGGTTCCCTTCAGGCCCACTCCCCAGCACCTGGGAGCTGTTATGAGTGCGGGGAGGTTGGGCACATGTGGAGGCAGTGTCCTCGGCGCCGTGGTAGTCAGTCTCAGCAGAGGGGTCAGCCCCCGTCTTCTGGCCCATCTTCTTCAGCACCCGCCCCGCCAGCTAGGGGTGAGAGTCAGGCAGCTAGGGGTCGCCCCAGAGGAGGAGGCCGATCGGGCGGTGGCCAGGCACGATTCTATGCTCTTCCAGACAGGAGAGACGCTATTGCATCAGATGCTGTTATCACAGGTATTATCTCAATCTGCCACAGGGATGCCTCTGTCTTATTTGATCCCGGTTCTACCTACTCTTATGTGTCTTCATATTTTTCCCATCATCTGGGTACGACCCGTAGGTGCCTTGCTTTACCTGTGCATGTATCTACCCCGGTGGGTGATACTATTGTTGTAGACCATGTGTATCGGTCTTGCCTAGTGACTATTGGGGGTCTGGAGACCCGAGTTGATCTGTTGCTGTTGAGCATGGTTGATTTCGACGTTATTCTGGGCATGGATTGGTTATCTCCGTGCCATGCTATTCTAGACTGTCATGCTAAGACAGTTACGTTGGCTATAGCGGGTGTTCCGAGGATTGAGTGGCGTGGTATGACTGACTATGTTCCTAGCAGGGTGATCTCTTTCCTAAAGGCCCAGCGGATGGTTGGGAAGGGTTGTCTATCGTATTTGGCGTTTGTGAGAGATGTTGGGGCCAAGACTCCTAGTCTTGATTCTCTGCCCATTGTGAGGGACTTCCCTGATGTGTTTCCAGCAGGCCTGCCGGGCATGCCGCCGGACAAGGACATTGATTTTGGTATTGACCTGGTGCCGGGCACTCAGCCCATTTCTATCCCTCCATATCGCATGGCACCAGCAGAGTTGAAAGAATTAAAGGATCAGCTTCAGGAACTCCTAGATAAGGGGTTTATTCGTCCTAGTGTGTCACCGTGGGGTGCACCGGTCTTGTTTGTGAAGAAAAAAGATAGCACAATGAGAATGTGCATTGACTACAGGCAATTGAACAAGGTGATAGTGAAGAACAAGTATCCCCTGCCCCGTATTGATGATTTGTTTGACCAGCTCCAGGGGGCAAGGGTATTCTCTAAGATCGACCTCCGTTCAGGCTATCACCAGCTGAAGATTAGGGATTCAGATATTATGAAGACTGCTTTCCGGAAGAGATATGGGCACTATGAGTTTCTGGTTATGTCCTTTGGGTTGACTAACGCCCCAGCAACATTCATGCACTTGATGAACAGTGTATTTCGGCCGTATCTTCATTCATTTGTGATTGTGTTTATTGATGATATCCTGGTGTACTCGCGTAGTCAGGAGGAGCACGCGCAGCATTTGAGGGTGGTGTTCCAGAGGCTGAGAGAGGAGATGCTCTATGCAAAGTTCTCCAAGTGTGAGTTCTGGCTTAGTTCTGTGGCTTTTCTGGGACACGTGGTGTCCAGTGATGGTATTCAGGTTAATCCTAAGAAGATAGAGGCGGTTCAGAGTTGGCCTAGACCGTCCTCAGCCACGGAGATTTGGAGTTTCCTCGGTTTGGCGGGTTATTATTGCCGGTTCGTCCAGGGCTTTTCATCTATTGCTTCACCCTTGACCAAGTTGACTCAGAAGGGGGCACCATTTGTGTGGTCTGATAAGTGTGAGGAGAGCTTTCAGAAGCTCAAGACAGCTTTGACCACGGCCCCAGTGTTGGTATTGCCATCAGCTTTAGGTTCTTACACAGTGTATTGTGATGCTTCGAGAGTTGGGATCGAATGTGTGTTGATGCAAGAGGGTAGAGTTATTGCATATGCATCTCGTCAGTTGAAGCCCCATGAGAAGAACTACCCTGTTCATGATTTGGAGTTGGCTGCTATAGTTCATGCTTTGAAGATTTGGAGGCACTACTTATATGGCGTATCCTATGAGGTGTATACCGATCATCGCAGCCTTCAGCACCTGTTCAAGCAAAAGGATCTTAATTTGAGACAGCGGAGGTGGTTGGAGTTACTCAAGGACTATGATATTACTATTTTGTACCACCCGGGGAAGGCCAATGTAGTGGCCGATGCTTTGAGCCGGAATGCGGTCAGTATAGGTAGTTTGGCATACATTCCAGTTGGGGAGAGGCCCTTTGCAGTTGATGTCCAGGCGTTGGCTAATCGGATGGTGAGGTTAGATATTTCGGAGCCTAGTTGGGTGTTGGCTTGTATGGTTTCTCGGTCTTCCATGTATGACCGTATTAGAGAGCGCCAGTATGATGACCCGCATTTGCTTGTCCTCAAGGACTGGGTTCAGCATGATGATGCCAGGGATGTGACTATTGATGATGCTGGTGTGTTGAGGATGCAGGGCCGAATTTGTGTGCCCAATGTGGATGGGCTGCGGGAGTTGATATTAGAGGAGGCCCACAGCTCGCGGTATTCCATTCATCCGGGTGCCGCGAAGATGTATCAAGATTTGAGGCAGCACTACTGGTGGAGGAGAATGAAGAAAGATATTGTGAGTTATGTAGCTCGGTGTCTCAACTGTCAGCAAGTCAAATATGAGCATCAGAGGCCCGGTGGTGTACTTCAGCGGATGGATATTACGGAGTGGAAATGGGAGAGGATTACTATGGATTTTGTGAGTGTTCTCCCTCGTACCTCGAGGAAGTTTGATTCGATTTGGGTGATTGTGGATCGGTTGACCAAGTTCGTGCACTTCATTCCGGCGTGTACTACATATTCTTCAGAGCGGCTGGCAGAGATTTTCATCCGGGAGATTGTTCGGTTGCATGGGGTCCCAGTTTCTATCATCTCAGATAGGGGTACTCAGTTTACTTCCCAGTTTTGGAGGACTTTTCAGCGAGAGTTGGGTACACAGGTAGAGTTGAGTACAACATTTCATCCTCAGACGAACGGGCAGTCCGAGCGTACCATTCAGATATTGGAGGACATGTTGCGTGCCTGTGTTATTGATTTTGGAGGTTCTTGGGCTGAGTTCTTGCCACTTGCAGAGTTTGCTTACAACAACAGCTATCAGTCCAGTATTCAGATGGCGCCGTATGAGGCCTTATATGGGAGACGGTGTAGATCTCCGGTTGGTTGGTTTGAGCCCGGCGAGGCTAGACTATTGGGGACAGAGTTGGTCCAGGATGCCTTAGATAAGGTGAAAGTGATCCAGGAGAGACTTCGTACAGCTCAGTCGCGTCAGAAGAGTTATGATGACCAGAAGGTTCGAGATGTATCTTATATGGTGGGCGAGAAGGTTTTGTTGAAGGTTTCGCCTATGAAGGGCGTTATGCGGTTTGGAAAGAAAGGGAAGCTGAGTCCGCGGTTCATTGGCCCTTTTGAGATACTTAGGAGGATTGGGAAGGTGGCTTATGAGCTTGCTTTGCCACCTAGCTTGTCTAGTGTGCATCCGGTATTTCATATATCTATGCTCCGGAAGTATGTTGGGGACCCATCTCATGTATTGGACTTCAGCACGGTTCAGTTAGATGATGATTTGACATATGATGTGTAGCAAGTGGCTATTTTGGGTCGTCAGGTTCGAAAGTTCAGGTCAAAGGACATAGCTTCAGTGAAGGTACAGTGGAGAGGTCGGCCCATGGAGGAGGCTACTTGGGAGACCGAGCGGGAGATGCGGAGCAGATATCCTCACTTGTTTGAGACTCCAGGTATGTTCCTTGACCCGCTCGAGGACGAGCATTTGTTTTAGTTGGGGAGGATGTGACGAACCGGCCCGTCGTCACGTGAGTTACCGCCCCGTTTCCCCCATATTATGTTTCTCTACGTTTCACTATCGGTATTTGAGGTGATCGAGTAGAATTGGATTGGTTTTAGTTGGAAATGAGGCACTTAGCCTCTTAGAAGGAAGCTTGTTTTGGAAAAGTCAACCGGAAGTTGACTATATAGTTAGAGGGTTCGGATGTGAATTCCGGTGATTTGGTTAGCTTCGGGGGATGATTTGTGACTTAGGAGTGTGGTCGGAATTTAATTTGGAGGTCCGGTGTAGAATTAGGCTTGAATTGGCGAAGGTTGAATTTTGGCGAATTCCGGTTGGTAGGTGAGATTTTGATCCGGGGGTCGGAATGGAATTCCGAGAGTTGTAGTAGCTTCTTTAGGTGATTTTGGATATGCGGGTAAAATCTCGGGTCATTTGGACGTCGTTTGGTTGGGTTTTTGATCGAATGTGAGTTTCGGAAGAATTTGATAAACTTAGGCTTGAATCCATGGTGAATTGATGATTTTTGTGTTGTTTGACGTGTTTTGATGATTGGAACAAGTTCGTATGATGTTTTGGGGTAGGTTTGTGTTTTTGGTCGATGTTCTACATCCCTTTTTGATGATTTTTAAATGATGTTCTGAGGGTTTTGAAACCCCGGATTTGCACAACTTGGTGCTATGTTGAGATGAGACACGCGTTCCATGACGAGCGCAGGGTCATTTACTATTGGGGGACTGTGACTTGGTCCAGTCCGGATGATATTTTACCGCGTATTAGCAATGGTTTGTTGTTTTCACTATGATTTGGGCTTATTGCCATATTTGGGGCTTATTGCCGACTGTTGAAACTCTTTATGAACTATCATCACTGTTTTCCTCACTGTTTGAGATATTATTTGAACTCAGTCCATGCGATTTACACTGTTTCATGAACTCAGCTATATTTTTACTNTATAGTTTTACTCAAACCTTGAGTTTTAACTGATATTTGAACTACTATTTGAGCTGAGCATTTTGTTCTTACTATTGCCCGAGGGCTTATGATTATTTTGGACTGATTGAGGCCGAGGGCCATTTGTGAGGATATGCTGAGTGTATTGTGAGGAGGCTTTCAGGCCTCGAGTGTATTGTGAGGAGGCTTTCAGGCCTCGAGTGTATTGTGAGGAGGCTTTCAGGCCTCGAGTGTATTGTGGGGAGGCTTTCAGGCCTCGAGTGTATTGTGAGGAGGCTTTCGGGCCTCGTATTGATATTGTTCAGGCTATCAGGCCTTGTTGATAGCGCTTGGGCTGTAGGAGCCCCTCCGGAGTCTGCACACCCACAGTGAGCGCGGGTACCCATCTAGAGTGATTAAATATTGAATAGTGGTAACAATGACACTGTTATACGTGTTTGGTCAGGTAACAATTGCTGACCGGTCAGGTAACAATGGCTGACCATACTTGAGCATACTTGTTTTATTGATTGTTTTCAAAAAGATTTTTCTTACTATATTTCACTGGTTTCTACTGTTTATCTGATGTTGCTGCTTGAGATAGCATTATTTGTGCCCTTGTGGGATTTTATGTTCTCAGTCGCTATTTATTTTTATTACTCACTGGGTCGGAGTACTCACATTACTTCCTGCACCATGTGTGCAGAGACAGGCACCGCTGAGTTCGTACCTGAGCGCTGATTTCCTTCCAGACCAGGCGGACCAGGAGAGACGAGGTAGCTGTCGACGTCCACAGCCCCGTTTCTTCCTTATCTTCTGCATATTTTATTCATCTTCAGACTATGTTTCCAGACTTGTAGTATTTTCATCAACTCTGTAGTAGCTCGTGACTTGTGACACCCCGATCATCGGGCTGAGTTTGGGATGGTTTTTCCCGTTATGTTACGTTTATTTCCGTACTTATGATTAATCAGTATCTATGGTTTAAACCTGTTATGCTAAGAAATTGTCAAAAGTAGTGTTGATTGTTCTGTTGGCTGGCCTTGTCTTCAGGAGAGGCGCCATCACGACCGGGCGGGAATTGGGTCGTGACACCTATACCTTTGAATATCAGTTTACCTAACTCTTTCAAGGTGATTGTTACTCATATCGGGAGCATTTCTATTATGCCTGGTCATCTTCTGAACAATGTATTACATGTTCCAGAATTCAAGTATAATTTGTTATCAGTTCATAGGTTTTGTGTTCAATTCAAGTATGATGTCCTATCACATCTGTTGAGTGTGTGTTGCAGGGCCTTTCAATAAATAGTCCACAAGCTTTTGGTGAAGTTAGAGAAGGTCTCTGCTTATTGGAACCAAGTAGTCTTAAGTCTAAGGGTCTATTTAGTAGTGATGTATTTTCAATTCCAAAAGGAAGAAATTCCATTTCAGAATCTGTTCCCTTTTCTAGTCCCGTTCAAATTAATGTTGTTTTTTTTATTTTAAGCTTTGGCATGCAAGATTGGGACACCTGCCTTTTCAGCAATGAAACATTTAGATTTTCTTCATTGTAAGTCAAATTCCGAGTTTATCTGTGATGTGTGTCCTAAGGCTAAGCAAACCAGAAACCCTTTCCCTGTTAGTAACATAAGGTCCAAGCATAAATTTGAACATATACATGTTGACACATGGGGACCTTATAGGACAAATACTTACAATGGTTTCACATATTTACTCACTATAGTAGATGACTATAGTAGAGGAACATGGACATTTTTATTAAGTGCAAAGAGCAATGCTTTCCCTATGCTTAAATCATTTCTGTCTATGGTTGAAAGACAATTCAATGTGAAAGTTAAAATGATAAGATCTGACAATGCACTAGAATTGGGAAAAGGCACACAAGAGGCAGCTTTCCTAGTTTCTCAAGGAATTCTGCATCTAGGGGTGTTCATAAAAATCCGAAAAACCGAACCAAACCAAATCGACCAAAAAAACCGATACTTATTGGTCTGGTTTGGTTTTGGTTTTGAATTTTAAAAACCGATCAAATTTGGTTTGGTTTTGGTTTTAATCATAAAATAAATCGAAAAAACCGAAAACCGAAAAAACCGAACCAAACCGACTATGAGTAACTATTCCAAATTTATTATTACACCTATATATATGTATATTTTTATACAAAGTTTCAAAAATTTTATGATAAATGTTAATAGTTTGCACTTTTAGTATAGTTCTTTACCTTTACATTCTAGTTTGATTGGTAGTTTTCTTTTGTTAAGTGTAAGAATCCATTTCATGTTAAAAATAATATATTTTTAGTTGAGTCCCTAAATTATTCATCACTATTTGATTCAATTATCATCAATATATCTTGGTAAATAATAGATTTCTCAAAGGGCAATTGATTTGATAGTGTTACGTCGAAAATGTGGTCGCCGAAATATGAGTTAGGTAGTTTATGTCTTATATTTAAGAAAAAACAGACAAATAACCGGAAAAACCGAAAAACCAACAAAACCCGACATAAACCGAATCGAGAAAAAACTGACTTAATTGGTTTGGTTTGGTTCTAATATTTGAAAAATCGACTTACTTGGTTTGGTTTCTTTTTAGGGAAAAACCGATCCAAATCGAACCATGAACACCCCTATCTGTATCAATTGTCTCGTGTAGAAACTCCTCAACAAAATGGAATTGTTGAGAGGAAACATAGACACCTCTTAGAGACCGCAAACGGGTTAATGTTCCAATCCAAGCTACCTATGTCATATTTGGGAGAATCTATCCTAACTTCCACACATCTTATTAATAGGATGTCTTCCAGTGTTCTTAAAGGAAAAATACCATATGAAGTTTTGTTCCAGAAGAAGCCCATGTATGATTACTTGAGGAATTCAGATACCTTTGTTATACTTCAACACTAGCACAAGGAAGAGGGAAATTTGATGAAAGGGCAACAACTTGTGTTTTGCTTGGTTATCCTTTTCATCAGAAGGGATATAAGCTACTAGAATTGTCCACATGAAGAGTATTTGTGTCAAGGGATATGAAGTTTCATGAAACACATTTCCCTTTTGTTAAGAACAGACTTTCACACCAACCTATATTCCCAAGATCAACTTTCAATACAGAATCTATCTACTCATCTTCATCACAGGATCAATCCTCGCCTATCTCTTTAGAACTTGAAGTTTCTGACAATTTCTCTTCACCATCACCAAGATCTTCATCCACTTCTCCCTATCCCCAACTATCTCCTAGACCAGTTCCTTTTCAACCTATCCCAGATGCACCACATACGAGCTCACCTGTTCCTGCACCTAAACAGCCTACACCAATGAGGAAGTCAGGAAGGGTTTCTAATCAACCAACCTACCTGAAGGATTATGTGTGCATTAATATCATGTTCACAGATGTAGGATATGCTTCCACAGAGCCTAATAGTTCCTGACAAGCTTGTCAACATAAAGGTTAGATAGAGGCTATGGAATTAGAGATTAAAGCTCTAGAAGACAACCACACATGGAATGTGGTTGAACTACCTAAATGGAAAAGAGCTCTACCTTGTAAATGGTTGTATAAGGTAAAGCATCTATCAGATGGAAGAGTTGAAAGATTGAAAGCAAGGCTGGTGGTATGGGGGGATGTCCAAAGGGAAGGAATAGATTATAGTGAGACTTTTTCACCGGTAGTGAAAATGACAACTATAAGGTGTTTGCTCACTATCGCAGCCAAAAGAGACTGGAATGTGTCTCAATTGGATGTCAACAATGCCTTTTTGCATGATGATCTTCAGGAGGAGGTATACATGAAATTTCCATCAAGTTTAACACCTCCTAGCCCTAAGCATGTTTGTTTACTAAGGAAGTTATTATATGGCTTGAAGCAAGCTTCCAGGCAATGGTATGCGAGGCTTGCATGGGCTTTGAGTTTTAAGGGGTATTCTTCATCATTAAACGATTACTCTCTATTCTTTTAACGCACAGGACGCCTGATCTCTGTCCTAGTTGTCTATGTAGATTACATTCTACTTACTAGAGATGACTTGGAAGAAATTCAACATATAAAGGATTTTCTAATCACTGAGTTCAAAGTAAAAAATCTAGGAATTATACATTATTTTTTAGGGATGGAAATTTTGCGAGAAAAGGAAGGTTTCATTGTGAGTCAAAGGAAATTTACCTTGGACATGCTGGAATTTGATATTTCTCACTTGGCTCGAGTTACTTCTCCTCTTGATCCTTCCTTCAAGCTTCAAGCTGATGATGGGCACCCTTTGCAAAATCCCATAGTGTTTGGTCATCTAGTTGGGAAATTGAACTATCTTACTAACACTCGCCCGAATCTTTCTTATGCAGTTTTTACTCTCAGTCAGTACATGCAGAGACCTTGTCTCTCTCATTTCACTGTTGCATTGCGAGTGTTGAAATACTTGAGCTCAGATCTAGGACAAGGAATTCTTATCTCAGCAGCACCATCATTTTCCTTGCTTTCATTTTGCGATGCTGATTGGGCCTCTTGCAAGGATTCTAGAAGGTCTGTAAGTGGGTTCTTCATCAAACTAGGAGGAGAACCCATTTCCTGGAAATCAAATAAGCAAGTGTAAATCTCTTTATCATCTGTAGATGCAGAATACAGATCCATGAGAAGAGTAACTGCAGAACTTACTTGGATTGTTCGACTTCTTGAAGATCTCTCTGCACCAGTAAACCTTCCCATACCTCTTCACTCTGACAGCAAAGCAGCCATTCACATCGCCCGTAACCACGTCTTCCCTGAAAACACAAAACATGTGGAGATTGACTGTCATTTTGTGCGTCAACAGTTCCTTTCCGGCCTAATTACCCTATCTTTTGTTCCTTCTGAACACCAATTGGCGGATCTTTTCACCAAGCCACTTTCAGGGGTTTCACACTCTGAGATTTTAAGCAAGTTGGGGGTCACAAGGTTACCTCCAACTTGAGGGGGGGTGTTGGAAAGAAGAAACCCCATCCTAATTCTAGGATTCATGAAGTTCTGCTCAAAGATAGAAAGAAGAGTGGAGGAGTGAATAAGAAGAAGAAGAAGAAGAAGAAGAAGAAGAAGAAGAAGAAGAAGAAGAAGAAGAAGAAGAAGAAGAAGAAGAAGAACTCGTCTTTGCTCAAAGTGTTTTGCAGAAGGTAAAGTGGTCTTCTAAGATGTTCGATACAATTGATGTTTGAACATCTTTGTAAAGCCTTGGCTAGCTGAGATCCAGCCACGTGGAAGTAATCAACGGTCATGAACAAACAAATGTCTTGAACAGACCTTATAAAGATATTGGGCTTGTGCATTAATCTTGGGCTCACATTCACTGGGCTCACTAGAATAACTCGTTTCTTGGGCCTACTAGAAGAAGCTGAAGATAAGATTAAGTTCTTTTATTTTTGCACACATTACTTATTCTAGTAAATAGCATGTGAGTTTGTTATAGAGTTGCCAATAGAATAAGAGACAAGTGTATAGGTAGTTATATCTTAGATTCCATTTGATGTATATAAATAGTAGCTTGTACAATCCATGTTCTACTGAACTCGTTGCATTATCCGGGAATGATTATCCAGGAACAGGAAGATGGTCGGGTTCAAACTGGACTGAAGGGAGGAGAAAAAAAAGAGTCCTGTCTTCCTGGTCCTATCAAGCCAGACACCGAATACCTGGAGATTCATCACTGTCTAGGGCTTTTGAATCAAAGCATGGGCATCTGCTATTAAGAGGGTCCAGCCGGAGGAAAGGGATGCAGTCTCTCCCTTGGCCTTTGTAGAGGAGAGTGTAGAGAAGAAAACGTCCTTCGCGTAAGTTTTTTTGCTTCCTGCGTCCAATAAAAATAGAAAATGAGAGACCCAAAGTAATGAGAAAATGACTTGTAACTGTGAAGCTATAAGGTATCTGCGGATTACATGTGACAGTTACAAGAATGGCGGGGAAGTTAATAGTACCCGATGACATTCAGGGATTGAGTATACCACTCAGGCATTTTAGAAAAAGGAAGGGAACTTCTCACCCTGAGGGAGGCGGGAAGCGGTAGCTTCTAGAATGGAAGCTTCTCCTTTACTTTTTTAGAGCGTATTGCTATTTTGAAATAAAAAAAAGGAACCGATACAACAAGGGCGTAACCAACGGAAGGTTCTCACCCTGTCCCGACATTGTTCTCCGACAATGTCCCCTGCGCGAAAAGAGCCACCATCGCAAATTCATTCATTCAATACACAGAAAACCTTTTCAATTAAGAGATTTCTTCTTCAAATTCGTACAAAAACAAACTTAGTACATCTTAATCTAAAACTGATGGGTTTCTTAATTGATAACTAAAATCTGTGTTACCGTTGAATACAACTAATAGTAGCAATTTTTCCTGAAGAAGGTTAGCTAAGCATTGAGAGGTAAAAATTGCACCGGGCGCCCTATTTGGTCGCCCCCATTTAACCTATACCCATTTTTTTTAAAAGTTTTAACTTGTACCCACTTTTTAAACAACTTCAGCCCCCTTTCTCCTCATCCTTCTCCTCCTTCGTTTTCTTCTTCTTCTTCTTCTTCTTCTTCTTCTTCTTCTTCTTCTGCTGTTGGTGTTGCTATGAAACTTCAGTTCATGGGATGATTGCCATAAGTATGTTTATCAGATATTTAAAATAAATTATAAATAATTACGTAAGTTAGTAGACAATAATTTGTGAATATTTTCACGTACGGGAAGTTTAAGGTCACACTTAGTGATCCTTTTCATGATAATTTTGTTCTTTTCACGTTTATTGTTTCTAAAATTTATGATTTAGATACTGTTGGCAATCTGATTATTTTATAGTAGCAATACACTATGAAAGAATAAGATGATTATTTATCTAGTATGTTAGAAAGATTTTTCAAAAACTTCAGTTTATATAGTGCTAAAGTTTTTACAAATGAACTAAATAACTTCAGCATCTTCTGCTGAAGTTTTTGAAAAAGCTTAATGACAAAACTAATCAATCTAGGACAAAAAAACTTCAGCTTATTTAGTCCTGAAGTTTTTTCAAATGAACTAAATAACTTCAACATCACAAAACTTCAGCTGCTAGAATGCTTAATTTCAGCAATTACAAATAAAAACTTCAACAAATAGAGAACAAAACTTCAGCACTAGAATGCTTAAGTTCAGCAATTACAAACAAAAACTTCAACACACTTGGTTCAACAATTTTTACTACTTCAGGCCCGTATGCTGAAGTTACGCGATAAAGTGGGTACACTGGCAATTTTTTTTTGCAAAGCAAGTACAAGTTAAAACGTGACCCAAAAAGCGGGCATAGATGCAAATTCCCCCATTGAGAGCTTAGGCCTTAACAAACAAAGGCCAGGCCTTACGAATCGCTAATTTTAGGGCCTAGACCCAGTATTGAGTTTCATATCCAATCAGATTTACATTCTTTGGGTTAATTCTTCATTCTTTGGGCTCTATCTAATAAACCAGTTCATCAGATTTGGGCCCTCAATACCAGTATATTAGGATTCTAACACGTTTGGTCAGTCATCAAAAATAAATATAATTGCTATATATATATATATATATATATATATATATATATATATATATATATATATATTTACTGACTATTATTTTGGAGAGCAGCTATATTGTGTAAAAAATTCCTACATTACAGCACATTGGCACTTAACCTATCCAATCCTCCTATTTGGTTTTCTTTTTAATATCATAGAAAAAAATTTAGAAGAAAAAAAGTTATCTGGAGGAAGTTATTTTCATAGTTTAGTGTGAGTAATGGATTTTTTTCAAATAAAAATATTTTCCACTAAAATGAGAAATTTACTCTCTTTGCTTTAGAGCTGAAGTCATTTTTCGTTACAAAATATCTCAATGTTATTCCTTATCACTTGCTTCACATCTCAATTTTATGCTTTGAAAATGATCTAGAGAATATTTTGCCAAGATAAAACAATCTGCCACGGTTCCCCTGAATAATATCTTCCGCGATATCAAAGTATGTTATTTATGACTTTTACGAGACAAAAAACCATTAAAAATAAGAGAGGAAAGTTGATAATGAAATATGAGGGAGACTTCATAACCAATTCGGATGACAGTGAACCTAGTGCCAGAAAATAAAATCTATATTATGACTAATGTGAGCTCGACCCACAACATAAAAATTGCAGTCCACGAAAATATAAAGAGCTTTTATCATTGTTGCCCACTCGGGCCAAACTTTTAACAGCCACTAGCTAGAAATTAATTAATTACAATAGCCAACTGATGAAACAAAAAGCCCCATCAGCCGCATCCCAAACCCGACGCCAGGTATTTTAAATGTTTTTTTTCTTCTAAGAATCTCATTTTTAGAAATGAAAAATAGAACTTTAATCCCCAAACAACGTGAAATACAGAACTATTTTAATTTTCTAACCAAATCAAAAAAGCTTTCAATGATAAAAAATAGAGTAATTTACAATAAAACCTAAAATAATATATCCTTGTTGTTGTTGATTCTTAATTGGCTAGATGAAAGCAGTCGGTCATCTTAAAAGTAATATATCCTTATTGTTATGGTTTTTGTTTCATGGGTTTATTTATTTATTTAATACACAATAATATGTTCTTCACTTACGTACAAAGAACGTAAATGTACATTCAAATAAATACTAATTAATAGATATAAATTGTCAACAACTATCATCATTGTAATTTTTAATACAATATTAAATTCTAGAAAATCTTTCATATATATATTTTACTACATCACTACGTAGTAAAATGCACGATACACTTCATATATATAAAATTTATACATTGTAGAACAGTCTATACACTTTGGATACACAAAAGCGTTCGGGATACATTAATGATATATTATGAATACATTGCAAGATGCACGATACACTCTATATACAAATTTTTACGCAATGTATTGTTGGATTTGATGAGATAATAGGAAATCATACATGAACAAGACAGAACAAAAGGTTCGACAGAATGGGAGCTGCCAGATATTTTGATGAAAAATGGGTATCTTAGTTCCAAAGTGGAACTACATGTCATTTATATACAATCCATGTACAACCGGGTCAACCCAAATACAAAATACTAAACTGAAACTAAACATACATCATAACACTACAAATAATTTAAATACATGGCTCAATATTAGTCCAACACCCCCCTCAAGTTGGAGGGTGATTGGCCACACCCAACTTGCCCAGAATAAACTTGTGAGTCATACCAGATAGGGGCTTGGTAAGCATATCTACCAATTTGTAACGACTCGACCGGTCGTTTTGAGCTTTTGCACTTTGATCGCTAGTTCTCAGGCATGACTTGCCCCGTGTAATGTATTATGACTGATGTAGATCATTGGTTTTGGGTTTCAGGAAAATTGGAAGGAATTTGAAAGAAGAGTCTCAGTTGAAAGCTTTGAATTTGAAATGTTGACCAAGAGTTGACTTATTTGCATACGAGCTCGGATTGGAGTTTTTATGATTTGGTTAGCTTCGCTGGGTGATTTATGACTTAGGAGCGTGATCGGAATTGGTTTTGGAGGTCCGGTGTAGAAAAGCTTGTTTTGGCGAAGTTAGTATTTTGGCGAATTCCGGTTGATAGGTGAGATTTTGATCTGAGGGTTGGAATGGAATAACGAGAGCTGTTGTAGCTTCGTTATGTCATTTGTGATGTGTGTGCAAAATTTCACGTCATTCGGACGCCGATTGGTTGGGTTTTTGATCAAATGCGTGTTTCGGGAGTTTTTGGAAAAACTTAGGCGTGAATTCGATGTGAATTGATGGTTTTGGTGTTGTTTGAGGTGTTTTGGTGATTGAAACAAGTTTGAATGAGGTTTTAGGATGTGTTGGTGCTTTTGGTTGAGGTCCCGGGGGCCTCAGGTGAGTTTCGGGTGGTCAATCGGACCATTTTTGTGTTTGAGAGATTGCAAATTTTCAGTTCTGGTGTTGCAGGTATTTTGGCCTTCGCGTTCGCGAAGGGGAGCTCGCGTTTGCGAAGGGCTGAGTTCTGTGAGCTACGCGTTCGCGAGGGTCCATGCCGCGTTCGCGAAGGGTTGTGAGAGGCAGCATCGCATTCGCGATGAAAGTGGCGCGTTCGCGAAGGTCAAGGCGGTGGAAGCATCGCGTTCGCGACGGGCGTGTCGCGTTCGCGTACGGTAAAAGTTGGTCAATGTAATTTTGTGCTACGCGTTCGCGGGAGTTGGACCGCGTTCGCGAAGAAGAAAATCCTGTAGCTGGGCAGAATGTTTTAAAGTCATCTTGTTCACGATTTTGGGTCTATTTTCACCCATGGCTGCCCGTTTTTGGAGATTTTTAGAGGAAATGAAAGAGGGGTTCAAGAGGAATCGACTTGAGGTAAGAATCTTGGTCTTAAAACTTGATTATATTGTGAAATCCACCTAGAAATTCATGGAAATTAAGCCTAAAATTGAAGAACTAGGGCTTGGGATTTTGAAATTTGATTTGGGGATTTGAACGACCAATTGGGGTCGGATTTGAGAAATTTTGGTATGTATGAACTCGTGAGGAGATGAGAAACCTATTGATGTGAAAATTTTTGAGTTTCAAGAAGTGGTCCCGGGGCTCGGGTTTTGGTAATTTCGGGATTTGTGCCCGTAATTGATTGTTTTCGCTTGGCTTTGTTCCCTTAGCATATTGTGATGTATTCGCTCTGATTCTGGATAGATTCGACGCGCGTGGAGGCCGATTAGAGGGGCAAAGGCGTCGCGAGCTAGAGATTTCGCTGGTTCGAGGTGAGTAATGATTATAAATGATATCCTGAGGGTTTGAAACCCCGGATTGTACACCGTAGTGCTATATTGAGGCGACTTGCACGCCTGATAACGAGCGTGGGGTAGAGCACCGTTGAGGGATTGTGACTTGGTCCGTTCATGGAGAACTACTGTTTTACAAATGCCCGAGGGGCTTGTGATAATTTTCGGACTTAATGAGGCCGAGGGCCATATGTGAGGATATGCTGAGTGATATAAGGCCGAGGGCCTGAGATACATTTATATGCCACGAGGTGGCTTGAGTGACGTGAGAAGGATTTCAGGCCTTGTGAGTGATGTGAGGAGGCTTTCAGGCCTTGTGAGTGATGTGAGGAGGCTTCCAGGCCTTGTGAGTTATGTGAGGAGGCTTTCAGGCCTTATGAGTGATGTGAGAAGGCTTTCAGGCCTTATGTTGATATAGCGCTTGGGCCGTAAGGGGCCCCTCCGTAGTCTGCACACCCACATTGAGCGCGGGTACCCATTATGCTGAGTGATTGATACTGAGCCCGAGGGGCTGATATGAGTGACCGTGAGGTAGCCCGAGGGTCTGGTACTGCTTTGAGATATTGCCCGAGGGGCGAGCTTTTATGTACACATCTTGCATACTTACTTGTTTTTACTTGTTATACTGTGGTATTTGTGCCCGATGGGCGGATTTTTGTGCATATCGGCACTAATTGTTTTGAAATTATTTCGCAACTGTTGAAAAGACTATTTTCAAAGGAGGTTTAAACCGAGCCAAGATATTTCTAAAGATTTCACAGCTTCACTGTTTTCTCAATGGATTGTACCCTGCTTTTATATAACATGTTGGTTGCTTTACGTGATTTCTTACTGCTAAGTTGTTATTTACCTTTATTACTCACTGAGTTGGAGTACTCACTTTAATCCCTGCACCTCGCGTGCAAATGCAGGTATTTGTTCACCCGGTGGCGGGTTTTGAGCTGATTAGAGACTATGTGTCACACCTCCTTTTTCCTACACCCGCAGGGTGTAAAGGAGTTTTTCCACTTAAAGGACAATCGGAACGGGATTTATTATTAAAATTCAGAGTCGCCACTTGGGAGATTAATGGTGTCCCAAGTCACCGGTTGAATCCCGAACCGAGGAAATTATGACTCTGTTAACAGTTCGCGAACCAGAAAATCCGAGTAAGGAATTCTGTTAACCCGGGAGAAGGTGTTAGGCATTCCCAGGTTCCGTGGTTCTAGCGCGGTCGCTCAACTGTTATACTTGGATTTATCTGATTTTAGAACATGTTTTAGCTTATGTGCTTTTTAACCGTAAACCGCTTTTATTATTATTTTAAGAAATATTGCAACGCTATTTAAAATATGCTTTGGGCCACATCACATAAATGCACCCGTAGCCCATAACACATTTTATCTAACGTTGAGATTTGGATTTGGGTCACATAAATGTGCACCCGAATTTAGGAAAGTAGATTATTAAATAACGCGCCTAAAAACAACTACGCGTTGTTGACTTTGCGAGGGCCATGGAAATTTGCTAAATGGCACGCCTCGAATTCTAAATATTTTAAAATAAATAATTAAACGAGGGCCACGCATTTGGGATTTTATTTGGCGCGGCGCACCTCAATTATTCTAACAAGAAGTTTCTAAGTTACACTATGAGGGCTATAGCTATTGCACTTTAGTTTTGGATGTGAATATTGAGCTGCATTACAGAATCTGTGTGAGTATAAGTTGTGGCATGGCTTTGAACTTCAGCACAACATCCGTAATCATATACTTTCGCGAGACAATAGTGGTCATTAATCATCCCTATAGCATACTTACCATCCACCTTTTGATGAATTGGTTTTTTAGGTTGATAGAATGGTTCAGGAAGCTGAGAAGTTTGCTAAAGAGGACAAGGAAAAGAGGGACTCCATTGACACAAAGAACCAAGCAGAATCTGTTATATATCAAACTGAAAAACAGCTAAAAGAGTTGGGAGACAAGGTCCCAGCTGATGTTAAAGACAAGGTAGAATCGAAACTAAGCGAGCGCAAGGATGCCATATCTGGCGACTCAACAAGGACACGATGGCTGCGTTGAACCAAGAAGTCATGCAGCTGGGACAGTCTCTATACAGCCGCGAGTAAAGTAAACTTATTGAACCTTAACTTGACAAGAGTGCGCCATACGATGCTTTAAGTAATATTCACAACTTAACAAAAAAACATCAAGCCAGGGGAAGGCGAAACAAGAGGTCAATCTCATAAGTCCTGCCATTAACAATTCCAATTCATGAATCTAACTGCTTCTGCAGTTTATCAGAAAAGCATAAGAGAGATCAAAGCAAATTAGTGACGCTGCTGCTTCAATTCCCTGTTAGTGCAGTTATGTCCTTAATAGGAAACCAATTACACTCAGAACCCTGTCTACTTCCTTTATGCCCAACTAAAGAATAGTTCTCAGCAAGTTACTTCATTGACAATTATGGAAACAAGAAGGACAAGGAGCGAATTAAGCAAAGTAAACCCAGGCTGATCCGAAAAATGATTCAAGTAAACGTACTGATTTTCATGCTTAAATATGTGAACAAAGAGTCGTGAGCATTATTCAACATTATCGAGATTTACATGTTAAGGGCAGAAAACTTCGAGCGACATTCTCAACATTTATTTAAAATTCAACCCCAAACAGACAAGCAGACACATTCATGACAGCGACAAACAGTGACACAATGCCTTCGCACTTTGCTAACGATAGCCCAGCTAGTTAAGGTGTCCAAGGACTTCACCTTAAGCAAATAAGACGGATTTCAACAGGCCTCAAGGTAGTAAATTGAAACAGCTAAACAATTAATGAATAGAGCATTCTTTTCATGAAAGCAAATCCAATAGAAACTGATCCCATCACAACTTCGATTTCCATATTCACACTATGACGCTCAAAATCAAGCAAACCTATGATCTAACCTTCCAGTTCCAGCAGGCGAGAGTAGTTTCACACTGACAGACTAACCAAACTATAACAGCTATTTGAAATCGACGAGATCCGGACTCAAATGAAAACTCGACATCATGATAACAGTTAAACCATATAAGCATAGAAAACGACAACTCAAAATCAACTTCTACTAACTGAACATACTCAAATACATCACACCATCGAGAAGAGACTCATCAGCGAGAATAATGCACCAAAAATCATTTCGACTACGAATCAGGATTAAATGATGAACCCAAACTCGACTCCTTCATGAAGTTCGATCACAGAACAAAACAAACCATTTTGGACAGAATCTACAATTCAAGAACACTTAAATAAAAACAGAAATGCAAAAAAAAAGAAAGAGATTGAACCTGAACTTTCAAACTTCTTTTATAACAATTACAGAAGAAGCAGCGAATACACCTTCGGATTCCAAAAAATCCTAGCGAGGTTCAGCAGTAGATCAGCAAGACAACAGTAGAAAATCGAAGTCGACGAACTTAAATCTCACCACCAGTCGAATGAACTCAGCACATTTCTATCTCTTTTTGCACTCAAAAACCAAAGTCAGAAATTAAAATCTATGTGTTTTTCTGAACCTTTCAGACAAACTCTTCAAAAAGAAAACGGAATCCAGAAAACCAGAAAATAATCGAAAGCCTTTTTACTTTTCTCCAAATTTTGTTCCAGAAACCTTTCAACTTTGTTCTCTGAATTTGTTAGCCCCCCCCCTCTCAAAATCGGAATTGGCCCTTATATGAAAACGAATCCCTTGATGAATGTAGGGCTCAGATTGAATGAACTCAATCTAATGCCTCACACTCATCCAACGAATCCGCCTCTAGGACCTTCCAATCGCGTGCCTTATCTCCAAATCGAGCGAGTGAAGGGAAGGAGAATCTTTGGTGTCAGAAATCGTTAGAAATGGTGATGGGGATAGAAGGAGGAACGCGTGAGGAGGGATTTGAGGCTCACTCGCTTGGATTTGGACTGAAATTGAAGCTTGGTTCATGTGAGAAGAAGAACAGTGCGGCTGGGGTGTTAGAGATTAGGGCTCATCCGTATTTTGTGTTTAATCGATTATTTGGGGGAACGGGTCGGGTCATGGAAATGGGTCGGCGATGGGGTGGATTTTGGGCTGGAATCCGTTTGGGCTAGGAGGTGGTGAGTTGGGCATTGGGTTTAAGATGGCCCAAAGGATTACTCCTTATTAATAAGACCAATTTCTCTTCATGTTCCTTTCTTTTTCTTTTTTTCTTTTTATTTTCAGATTTTACTAAATTGAAATAAAATAAAAACAAACCTAAATTAATCACTAATCAAATTATCCTATCAAGTTAAATTAACTACTACATCTAACACTTATTACACCTAATTAAAGCCAAATTAAAGAGGAATGCCAAAATTCCAAACTAAAATTAAAGTGTGAAAGTAAACTATTTTTGTGATTTTTCTTTTCTATAAAACACCTAATTTAATAATTAACCTTAAAATGTGAAAACAAATCCTAAAATGCAAATGCATGGTATTTTTGTATTTTAAATGATTTAATAAAATTAAACATGCGCGGACAAATGCAAACAGAAAGCTACAAAAACCTACGAATTTGCAAATGATGGAAAAATTCATTTTTGTTTTGAATTTATGGGAGTAATTCATATAGGGCAAAAATCACGTGCTCACAATATTTACAAAAACTCTTTGTAAATCTAAGGATTACCAACCTCTAACTGTTGTGACAACTTCAAGTTAACTCTAACTTGAATACTCATAGTACCTAATACAATTGCTTCAAGATAAAGCTGAAAGGTACAATTTGAAAACACATACTACAATTGAACTAGAATAAAAGACAGACACTTGGAACTAGTTCTTCTATCTGGTTCATGTAGCTTCAGGTTCTCACACTTGAATCATAGCTTGCAAAATGCCTTGCTATTTTGCTCTCAACTCACGTTTAACTTCAGCGTTTGTGCGTACCTGTAAAGTGATAACATCCTGTAATTCATAGAGTTAGTAGAATAGGAAATAACTAGAGTTCCAATGCTATTCTCTTCCTTGGTGGAAGAGTTCTAGTTAACTTCAACTTCTAACTCCTTCCTTATCTTGGATAGTGCTCTCTTTGAGTAATGAGCCCTTCTCCTTATCACTTATGCAACCTATTCGACCAGGCGATATCAAATATAATAGGTTAAGCTTATCTCCCTCACGTGCATCCCTTATGCTTGAATCTGCCCGTGTCTGTGTACACTGTGGATGGACCTGGTTCATGCTTGAGTTCCTTTGTCAATCATCAAAACAAACTTCACTTGGGCCAATAAATTTCCCCTTTTTGATGAGGACAAACTCTGTTCTTTTCGTAAGCGTAGGCGCTGTTTCAACTCAACTCAACATCAACACAAAGTTAGAACATTATACCTTTTTAAATTCACTAATCATCAACGACCAGTTTTATTTGGTTATAAACATCACAGTCCAAAAAAAGCACAACCTAATTCCCCCTTTTGGCATCATCGAAAAGTTGCATAATTTTGTTAGATAATCAGATTTTAATAGAAATTACTCATGGCCACTGGGGCTACTTCAAATGCAATCATGGAATCAAGTATCATCTATCAATCTAAGGATATTAGTCATCTAAGAAATATCAATAGAAAATTATGGCAAAAGCAGTGAATTTCATTGATTGATAAGATCCTACCACAAAGCATAAAAAGAAATAAAAATACGAGATTATGAGCTAAAGAAACAACAAAAAATCTCATCTGGGTCACTAGTTGATCTAAACTAGGCTAGGAGGCTTAAGGCTGGGAAAGACCAAGTTCTTGGTTTTTGGATTGGAGCAGTTTCAACATATCCTGAAGAATGCCATCATTCTTCTCCTTCTCTTTTGCCAGCTCAGCTCTGAGAGCATCTCTCTTAGTCTCCACTTCTACCAACCTCTTCTTCAGCCTATCAATCTCATCATCCTTAGCCCCACTTTCTTGCACCAAAGCTCGCACTTTGTTGTCCACTGATATGTTTTTGGATGAACCAGGTTCTTTGGGAGTGGTTTGGACTTCTTAGTCACAAGCAGTTAGAGTGTTTGCCCCAAAATGATCCTTGTTTGTACCAACTTCCCATTTCTTGATAGGTACCTTGAAGTGTGCAAGTACAGCAGTGAGAATAAAGCCTTAGGGTATGGCGTGAGTTTTGGTGCCAATCAGAACCTTATCAAGAAGCTGGATGATAAATTCGGGCCAAATGATTCGCCTCCCACTGTCCAAACATTCCATAAGGACCAGGTCCATAAGTGTGGCGATGTGCCTCCTTTCCTACCTAGGTAGCACAACTTTTTTAACAAATTCGAATGCCACTTTGTGGGGTGGCTTCATCTCACTTTTGTAAATAGCCTTGGGCTCAAGCTCCTCTTCATTGTCACCAAACTTCCTAGTAATGGTAAGGGAAGTAGGGAGATTTTTAGACTTGGCTATTTGAGCTTCTTATAATCATTGTACCCTTCAGCAGGTACACCTAAGATCTCTCCTATTTCTTTATCATCAAAACTCACTGTCACACCCTTGACCATACTGGTGACCCTACCATCTTTGATCTCACAGTTCACCATGAACTCCGCAATCTCAGTTCTAGCCAGCTTTCCATCCATCTGAAGGACCATGTCCTTCCAACCTTGCAACTGTAACTTCTCCAGCAGCATTTGTGAGCACGTGATTTTTTCCCTATATGAGTTACTCCCATAATTTCAAACAAAATAATTTCCTTTTATTATTTGAAATTTTGCGGATTTTTGTGGCATTTTTTTGTTAATTGCTTGCATTTTGTCCGTGCATTTTAATTCATATAAAAATACAAAAAATATGTTGCATGTGCATTTAGGAGTTAAGTTTGCATTTTAAGAATTATTTAGCAATCAATTGTTTTTGAAAATGGAAGATCACAAAAAATAGTTTAATTTGCACTTTTGGAGTTAATTTTTGATTTTAATAGTTTTCTTTTTTTTAAATTGTTAGTTGTGGTGATTATCATCTAGGTTTATTATTTTTAGGATAATTAGGTATTAGAAATTAATTATGATTTTTGATTTTTGAAAAAAAAAGAAAAAAAAAGAAGAAAAAAGAAGAAAAAGAAAAGAATTTTGAATGGAATTGTTTTAGAAAAGAAAAGAGTAATGTGTTTGGGCCAAATCAGTCTCCCCAGCCCAAAGACACCAATACCCGCCCCAGCCCAAACCATGACCCAAGTCCCCCCCATACCCCAACCAAACGACCCCGTTTAGGTCCAAAGAGATCCAGGCTGTCGAGGTTACTTTGATCTAACGGCCTGGAAGCCTAGATCAGTTAATATATAATGGTAGGAAACCCCTCACCCCCCCCTCGCCTCGTCTCTCTCTCACCCTCGCCCAGAAACCCTAGAGACCCCTCCCGCCTCCGCCGTCCTCCGCCGCTCGCCGCCGGCCGGAAATCGCCTCCGTCGGCGGCGATTCTCCAAACTACCCCAAAATAACACCATGTGACCTCTTCAGTCCCCTCTTTCCAAATCCGGGGTCCTTTTCCTTCAAATCACAACCGAGTTCCTCGAATCTCAAATCGAAGTTCCGGTCAAAAACACAAAGTCCTCCAAATCTCCCCAAAATTACACCATGTGTTCTCCTCAAGGTCTTCCTTCCAAATCCGTAGCCATCTTCGTTCGAGTTCCCCTACATGTCCTCGAATTTCAGATCAAAGATCCGGCCTAAAACCTAATTGCTCCAAGCCTCATCAAAATTGAAATCACACGACCTCCTCACTTCCCTCTTGTCTAATCCGTCATTAAAAGCACTCGAATCTCGCCGGAGTTGGTTGAATTTTGAAGTGACAAGCCGGCAAAACCCTAGAGTCACAATCAGTGAGTTTGTTCCAATTTTGTTTCTGTTTTCTTCTTTTCTCGTGTTGTTTTGAAGTAATTCCATGATTGTTCTTTATCCATGATTAGTTGATAACATGAAGTTGTTTTTCAAATTTGTCATTAGTTTAGGAATAGGTTTTATTCAAATGCTCTAAGTTTAGTTTAAGTCCTTTTGATTGTTCGTCAGTAGGGTTTCAGTTTATTCATGTTAATTGATGTAGTGCTGTTTTAATTTGTTATCTTTGTTCTGTGGATTTGATTGGGTAACTCATACCAACTTTAGGATTTCAATTTGAGTTTTGTTCTGATTCGCTTCGATCTGATTTGGTTTGAGTGTGAGTTTGACGATTTGAAGTAATTTTGTTCTTTTAAGTTTTGTGTTTGATATTAATCTGATTCTGGTTAAATCTAGTTTAGTGTTTAGTGTTAATTAGAAGCTATTTGATTAATTAGTTCAATTATTAAGTCTTCTTAATTGGTAATGCTTGGTTATAACTGAAATTAGAGTAGTTAGTTTAACTATAGTCAGATTCTAACTAGGTAAAAAGGGACTGGTGGTTAGTAAACATAGGTTTGGTAATTTTGGATTAAATCAAGGGTAATTCAGGGCTTTAGCTTAAGGGAATATTTTAATAACTGAACCTGAAACCTCCAGAAGCTTCTAGTAGGGGTTTAAAAGTAAATAATGGGTCTAACTTGACCAACAAGTTAATAATTGAGGGACTAAAAGCTAAGACTGAAAATCTGAAGGCTGCCCCTCACTTTTGCCTATAAAGGGCAGTGTCTTGTGCCTTAGAAAACAAGTTTGGAGCCTCAAAATCCCCCCCAAAAATATTCTCCAAGCTGCCTAGATCCAAAATTTGAATTTCACATCCAAACTCCTTCAGATCTTAGTTCCAAAGCGACAGAAAACCAAAAAAAAATACTGTTGCATTGATTTTCCTTGGATCGGTTTCAAATTCCAGCACTTAATTCAAACCTCTAGCTTATTCGGGTTCAAAATGGCTTGAATTTCCTAATTGTTCAGTTCCTGAGGTTTAAAAGCTCCTAAAGTCATTTTCAAGTTTGAAATTTGGTCTATTCGAGTTATTATGGCTGGTTATTGGTTGTATGATTGCTGGATTTCGTTTGGATACTAATCCTGGGATTTGAGATCACTTTTGAGCTGTTGTTACCTGTTGTTGCTGCAACTGATTTCTATTTCGTCATTGTTGTAATTTCCAGGTATGTTTTGGCTTCCCACTGATTTGTGAGGAATTGAATCAGCAGATGTACTTGGATTATTGAAGAAATACATGCACACTGTTATCATTTTCATGCTAGTTTGTGTTAACTAGAGGTCTAAGCGACCTAGACTTTTGAATGCTGTAATAACTGGACTGACACACTTGTAAATATTCATCTAGTAGCAGTCATCTATAGTGTGAGTTAATTTTGATATCGTGTTAGAGTAATTGTTGAAGTTTGAAGATCCTGTACTTCGTGTATTTGAGGCTGATCAATTTGGATATTAAAATCATAGACATAGGTTCCAGCATGTTAAGTCTGTTTTGAATTTGATGCTTCAATATAGTTGGTGATCACTCTAGGGTAATCATCACTTCCTGTAATGGTTTGTATTAATTAGTAGCTTAATAAAAATGTTTAGATTCTATTTGATACATGAAATTGAATCTCAGTGTCAGTTCCAGTTTTGTATGCAGCAAAATTAAGTCCTGATATTAGTTGATAGTCTAAATCATTAGTGCCTTATTCTAGCCCGTTCAGTTTGGTTTGACGAATGCCTGGGCTGTTTGGGTCAGATTAAGGAGATTCAATATGGCCCAATTATGAGAAAACGGTCCAGGATTGACGCCAGGCCCATCTCCTTCAATCTCAATTAATTAAGGGCCTGGGCAGTCTGGGCTTAGGTTCTGATTTCCATCTCTTCACGACTAGGCCCAGGCGTGAAAACTAAGTGCTGAAGGCTTTGATCAAATTGATGGTTTCATTAATTAAATAGGACATGTTAGAGACAAACTAAATAGAAAATTATAGCTTGCCCTAGGATGGCCTTTAAATAAAAATGAGATGAGCCTCGCCAAACAAAATGCATAAATTGCGGGGCCCTCATTAAATGCTTATATTGAAATGTTTAGACTTTGGGATGAGCCGTTTAGCGAATTTCACGGCTTTCCCCAAAGGTAATAACACGCTAACTACTTTAGGCGCGTATTCTAAATAATTTTACCTTCCTAAATACGGGTGCACATTTATGTGACCCAAATCCAAATCCCAACGAAGTCGAAATGTGTCAAAAATCGCGGGTGCATTTATGTAACGCGGTTCGAGACGTGTTTTCACGATGTTGCAATTCTCCTAAAATAATAATAATAAAAGCGGTTCAAAGTTAAAAAGCATAAGCTAAAACATGTTGTGAAATCAGATAAATAAGCCATATATGACAGTTGAGCGACCGTGCTAGAACCACGGAACCCGGGAATGCCTAACACCTTCTCCCGGGTTAACAGAATTCCTTACTCGGATTTCTGGTTCGCGGACTGTTAACAGAGTCATAATTTTCTCGGTTCGGGATTCAACCGGTGACTTGGGACACCATTAATCTCCCAAGTGGCGACTCTGAATTTTAATAATAAATCCCGTTCTGATTGTCCTTTAAGTGGAAAAACTCCTTTACGCCCTTTCCCGGGTGTAGTGAAAAAAGGAGGTGTGACAAATATTGTTTTGGATTAGTGATTTAGTGAAGTGTTGGGGAAAATCTTACTGAGTAGTAGGTCGTGATTTTTTTTCACCTTTTGAGCGGGGTAATTTTCACGTAAAAATACTTATGTTCTTTACTTTTCGCATTTGTTATTTTCGCAAAGTTGTATAAGGAACACATAGAAGAACTAGGTCCTTCAATAATCTGTGCACGCGAAAATTGGATACCACACAAATCATCCCCCTCTTGTGTGGCATTAAGGTATAAAATATCAGAAGTTATTATATTCTTTTCTGTAATTGTCTATCCTTAATTGAAGTTATTATTATCTTTTTCGTAATTGTTTATCCTTAATTGAATTTTTTGTATCTCTTCCATAATTGCTCAATCCTAAATGAAGTTTTGTTATCCCTTATCATTGTTGACTTATCCTTATTTGGAACCATTGATTCATGTTATCTCTCTTATCGTCGAATTGTACTTTTGTGGAATCATTGCTACACATTATCTCTTCCTTGTTGAGCTATTTTTGTTGAGACCATTATTCCCTATTGTGTCTTTCTTTATGAGTTCGTTCTTCCGTTTTTTTGTGTTCTGAAGTTCCTGAGTTGATTTACTTGCCGTATTCTCATGTTATTGTCATTGTTGCTGTTGTATTCAGTGTTATTGAGCCGAGGGCTATGCGTGGTTGTGATATTGAAACCGTTTTGTGGAAATGTTGTGGCATGCGGGCACATATTGTGAAAGTCATTTTATTGAGTCGTTATATTTTGGCGCACGTGTTATTGTTAAGAGAATCATTCGGGTGTTTACACGAGGTTTCTGCTGTGCTGTTGTTATAGTATTTGCACGAGGTTTCTACCGTGCTGTTATTATTATTGATATGCATGCGGTGGTACAAGGTTTGAGTATTGAAACACATGCGGTGAGATAAGGTGGGCTAGTAGGGGAACTACTAGAAGCCATGCAGTGCGATATGATGGGCTAAAACGCGGGGTGCTATTTCGAGAAAAGTGATTTTCAAAACTAAATGTAAGGCTCCCGCGATAATATAAGAAAGTGTTGTGACTCATTATATGATTTGAGACTATGAGGCGGTACCTCGGTAGTGACTCTTGTTGACATTTCCCCATTCTTTTGTACTAGTCTTTGATTGTTGTTTCCTTAGAATACTATTAATTGTCTTTCTCCGTGTTGCACTATTTGCTTAGTTCTGTGTAGCTAATCTTGTTGTACTACTTGTTGTTTCAATTTTACTGCTGTCTTTATTACACTGTATATTTTGTGGTGATCGTTTCTTACGTGTCATTCATTGTCTCTACTCCTACTTGTTGACTTGAATTATGGTAGAACACTTGCACCAGTATACACGTAGATAAATCACCCATATCGGTCTAAGAAGATGAATCCTGATATTTTGACCATTTACATGTACCCCCGTATACTTGTCTTGTGTGTGAGTTATCCTATTGGCACGTGAGTTGTCCGTGCAGTCTTGAGTCATTATTATTGTTGGCACGTGAGTGGTCCGTGCGGATATTAGATATTGTCACTCCTTGAGCAGTGCTGTTATGAATTGTAATATGGGAACAAGATGCCAAGTGATTAGGGTTCACGAATTGGGACCCGTAATTTGTGATTTTGAGGTTTGCTACCTCGAGAAAGTTTATGGGTAAACCTGGTGTGTAAGCGGTTGTTCCTACTGAGTTGTCGCTTGTTCCTTAATTTGATTTCACCATATTTGAACTATGTTCAGCTTAATCTACAATGTTATTACCTGTTGTGTCTCATAGCTAATTGTTGCTTTTAGTCCCTATTACAAACATTGTATTATTATTGTCATCATGCCTAACTTTATATTGATGTCGTTCCCGGTTAGTTCTTAATTTATCAGGTTGTTTAGTCCAGTGGTGTCTTGACTGTTACTCGTCACTACTCCACCGAGGTTAGTTTGATACTTACTGGGTACCGCTGTGGTGTACTCATACTACACTTCTGCACATTTTTGTGTAGGCCTAGGTGTCTCGGATATTATTGATTATTAGCTAGCTGGTCGAGTATTGTTGAGACTCAAGGTAAACCTGTCGTCGCGCTCACATGCCTCGGAGTCACCTTCTGATATTGTACTTTTACTGTTTAATTATATTCCGAACAGTTGTATTTAGGAATTTTCTAGAAAACCAGTAGAACTTATGACTTGTACTACCGGTTTTGGGATGTTATTTTATTTTGTAAATGTTGGGTTCATTTTGAATTATCCGGTTTCTGCTGGTTAATTTTTTTCAATTTATTTCGTAAGTGTTAAGCTTACCTAGTCATAGAGACTAGGTGCCGTCACGACATCCTAAGGAAGGAAACTGGGGTCGTGACATATATATATA